>NC_056732.1:635785737-635880737 GCF_019279795.1 Protopterus annectens | reverse complement strand
TCTGATTTGGCGAACCTGACCAGAAAGACCCTCACCCACAGCATCTTGCCTTGCGGTTGTAAATAACTTAACTATGGAACAGTAATTCTTTTAGACTCAGTCAGGAATACAGGGAAGCTTAGTTTAGATATTGTTTTTCTTTATTTGCCATAGTCTGTCCATCGATGTTCCTTTCAATAGTTCCTGTGATCTGAACTCTGTGAATTACTGTGAATATATATTCAATATTTTCATGTTCTTTTATTATTTATTAAATATATTTAAAACTCGTATTGTGACTGGTCCTTGTAGAAAGTATATAACCTTTGAGAGTACTTACATTTATTTGTTAACACTTTGTGGGCCACTCCAGAAGGCATAGCTGTCTTGGTCAACTACTATCATTTACATTAGTATTAACAGCATACAGTATAATTGGACACCCTTTGTTAAGGACCTTAGAGTAGCTGATTGTGGAGTGTCTGCTGGTGGTGAGAACTATGTTACAGTCTGGGCTATAGTTATAGTCTTATGCCAGCCTTTCCCAGGTAGATGTGTGTGTGTGTGTGTGTGTGTGTGTGTGTGTGTGTGTGTGTGTGTGTGTGAAAACTAAATCTTAAAGAGTGTGTGTGTCAGCTACTTGGGGCAGGGACATGAAGCACTAGGTTCGCAGAGAGGGTGCTGGGGGACTTGGCTTGGACACTCAGCTGAAGACCTGACCCGACAGCTGTACCAGTGGGGAATCTTATTGGGGGAACTGGAGGAGACAGATATAGAAACATCCAGACCCCAGGCTGAGTGTGCTCCCTCTGTGGTCTTAAAGGAAGCTGTGCTTGATGCAGAGAGGTCTGCATCTGGAAATACTGACTGCATCCATTTGTATTCCAAGTGCACGTCCCTCCCCAATGTCAGTGGTGAGGATTCAGGCTCCTTGATTGATGGCTCAGTGTGGGGACATCACATATTAGTGGCCATGGTGGCCATCACATATTGGTAGCAGCGGTGTCATCACAGCAGCCACAGTGTGTACAGCAATGACTAGTCACTAAGAAAACAAAAGTGTTCACATAGCAAACTCAACAGCATTTCTTCTCTGTTCCTGAATAAAAATATAATTACTGCTGTTTAATCACTTGCTTTTCATTCTCAGCTACTAAAGCCTATCATCTCACAACACTTACTTTCATTTCTTCCTATAGAATTTTCCCCAAAATACAAAAGCTCTGGCACTTTATCTCAAAGCACAGCAAACACCATGGCGAGGCCACTAAAGTCACCTCCTGTTACATATCACAACATTAAGTTAATCATCAACATCAGAGCAAAGCAAACTTAAGGAGTTTACTTCTTCCACAGTGATATTATACCATAAGAAGTCAAGCACAGCTTCTTACAAAAAAACAAGACAGGATAGCATGACTGGAAATGGCCACTGCCTAAGTAGAAGGGCTGCTGCAAGAAGCCATAAAGCAGATAGTTTCTTAGCAACATAATACAGCAGCTATATAATAGAACATATTATTAAAAAACAGAAAGAAGGGAAATTTGTACTTACTTGGTTTAACTGAGGGAGAGGAAGGCAAAGACATGACACCTTCCCAACAATCTGTCTACTGAAAATTCTCCTGTCAATAAAGGACAGCTGTTTTAAGAATTTTAAGAACTTATCATACTTGCAGACGTTGGAGTATTTTCACTCTTACAGTCTTCACTTTTGGGATACACTGTCATGCCATCAGTCCATGGTTGGCCAGTTTCCCAAAGCCCCTTCCCTCCCTGGTGCTTCAGTCAATAACTGGCTCCTGGCGTGAAGACATTGGTAGTATAAAACATGCGTCAGTTGATGCCATTTTCAGATTTCTCTCTTGCCCAGTAAAGCTGGAGTAGAATTCTCCTGGCCTCAGAGAACAGACCAGGTAGTGATGCTACATCAGCTGGAATCATAACAAGGTGCTCAATCTGGAGGCTGCAGAGAGAAGGGGTTAAAAACAGGGGTACCCACCTGACTCAAACAGAAAAGAAGGGAGGTTGAATATATAGAACTGCCATCCCAACCCCCGGATTCAGAAGAAAAGAGGAAAGGAGGAAAGGAACAAGGACTGCAACAGTGAAACTACTCAAACACTAACAATTATGGTACGTTTCTAACACAACTGTACTATGTTCAGTGCAGTATTCAATATTTCAGTATGTAGTTTTGGGGGTGGAAACATGGTTTGGACACTAGCCATTGCAGGACAGCAGAAGCAAATATTGTTCTGGCTCTGGATGCTGCCCCTGGGTAGTAGCGCTTTGAGAAGGTGTGGCCTGAGGACTATGCTGTTTCCAAAATTACTTGGGTAGCACTCCCCTAAGTAAGGCAGTGGTAGTGTCCATAGCTCTAGTTGAGTGGACTAATGTGGCCTGGCATCTGCTTTTCATGGTGCTCATATCAAAAAGTAATACAATTTCCCCACCTGCATGTTCACAGGTTTTCCTCCCCTTCCCTCTGCAAAGCATACAAATAGTGAATCAGTTTTTAAGAATTCATCTGTCTTACTCAAATAAAATCTCAGCTGTCCGCACACACATTTTAATATACAGTTCTTTCTCCTTGTCCCATGACTTAGGGAAAAAAATTGGTAGAGGAATGGTCCTGGTTAGAGTCATTTCGGTAACCACTTTTTGCATAAAATAGGGGATGACATGTAGGACCACGCTATCAAACCACTCTATCCTGATGAAAAACTATAAGGATTTTCTGCTCATTGATGCTTGGAGCTCAACTATGTCTTCCATAAAAGGAACTGTACAGGCAATGAAGCTGCTGGTTCAAAATGCGACAATGTTAGTTTCACTAGAACACAATCCAAGATATCTTGCTGTTAGCACAGTGGATTAAGGCTATTAGCTGATAATGAGCTGCTGCTTGTGGTACAGGGTTTGATTCCCTCAACCTCCATTTGATTTCTATGTGACTCTGATCAAGTTACTTTGCTAAACAGTGGGGAAACTGAGATAAGTTTCTCAGTGATGTCCTGGACCTCAGAAGAAGTTGATTTAAAGCCCCATAAACTGTTTAACAGAAGGTTTGGAATAAAGATGAGGGCCCATGGGCAAACAAGCTAAAGAAGCTGAGGCATGAACTTTTACAGAAGTGTAAGTTAAGCCGAATTTCTTAAAGGACCCCTGCCACTTCAGCCTTTCTGGGGAATAGGTCCCTCAAACAGCACCAGAAGGAGAATCTTTTACAATTTGATAGGTATGATTTCTTAGTCTAGGATGCCTAGCCTCCTTCATAATATTCAGCATGACCTCAGAGAGTTCGAGCCTACCTGGGAGTAGGGAGAGATCATCCATGCAGTCAGCCGCAGTGTATTAAGACCAGGGGTATGGTGGGGACCTTTTGTTCCAAGTTAGGAGCCTCTTGAAAGCTGCTGCAATGAGAACAGAATCAATGATTGGATTCTGTACCCAAATGTGCAAATTCTTAGAAGGACACAGGATCCTATCCAATGTCCTAAAGCCAGTGACACAATGATGTTTTAGTGCTAGCCACTTTATGACACCGAATATTACTTATATGTTCAAAAACTTTTGTTTTTAAACTAACAAGCATTTTTTTCTACATAAAAGCTTTTACAAGAGCATGTGACTAAATAAATAATAAAAAACATTTAATACAGAAAGTTAGATTACATACAAAATATCCTGGTGTCACTTTTGGGTTCACAGATATTGATAAGATCAAATCTTTAACAATGAACCAGGAAGCATGGCAAAGTACAGTTTTGTACCTACCATAAATGTAGATGTTCAAGTGTTCACCCTGCTGCAGTTATCACACTCGGGTTATCCTGCCGTCAGGCGGTCCCGCAGTCGGCCCAAATTCCAAAGTCTTGGTCCGGCGTCGGTTGCTGTTGCTTCTTCCCTGACGTCAGTGCATCAGGGGTATATAAGAGGCATCCAACACCATTTTCTTCAGTTTTTCTTGCCCCAGATGTCAGGTGCCCCCAAAAGGTAGGCAAAATATATATATATATATATATATATATATATATATATATATATATATATATATATATATATATATATATATATATATATATATATGGCTATATAAAAATAAAACAAAACCCTTAGGTACAAGCAAATACACCACAGAGGTAGTATAGGATAAAGTGGTAGAGATAATGTTCAGCTAGTTCAGAGGGGATGGAGGGAGGGTAACCTGGACTGCAGCAGGGTGAACACTCGAACATCTACATTTATAGTAGGTACAAAACTGTACTATGTTCATCGTGTTATCCTGCTGCAGTCATCACACTTGGGTTGAATCCCAAAGCTAAGGAGGGGAGGTGGAGTCAAACAGGGTTAGAAGAAGCTAGTAGGCCCTGCAAAACTGCAGTGGCAAAACCAGCTCTAGTCTTAGAGTAAAGAAGTAAGTGATAGTGTTTGGTGAAGGTGTGCACTGAACTCCAAGTAGCAGCTTCCAGAATATCCTTGGTTGGCACTCCCCTGAGAAAGGCTGCTGATGTAGCTGTAGCCCTGGTGGAGTGGGACCTAATGTTAGCAGGTACTGGTTTCCCATGATGTGTGTAGCAGAAACCTATGCAATGTCCTATCCATTTAGAAATGGTCTGTTTTGAGAAAGCTTTTCCTTGTGATCCTGTAGCATAGGCTACAAAGAGCTGGTCAGTTTTTCTGAAAGCCTTAGTTTTATCCAAGTAGTAATGTAATTGCCTGTGAATGTCCAAAGAGTGCAGGAGTCTTTCTCCTTTGTTCTGGGGATTTGGGAAGGAGGTGGGCAAGTGAATGGTTTGGTTTAGGGCCACACTAGATACCACCTTTGGCATAAAGGAAGGATTAGTTTGTAGAGAAACTCTGTCTTGATGACAAATGAGGAAAGGATCCACTGCCATTAGTGCCTGTAGCTCTGAGACTCTTCTAGCTGAGGTTATTGCAAGTAGTAGGGCAGTTTTCCATGAAAGAAATTTTAAATCAGTTGAAAAAGCTGGTTCAAAGGGCGGCAGTGTAAGCTTTTCCAGGACAAAGTTGAGATCCCAAGTAGGTGTTGGAGCTCTCCTTGGTGGTCTTAAGTTCTTAGCCCCTCTGAGGTACTGTCTTAGGAGTGGATGTGAAAATAAAGGAGGATCCGTGCTGTAATGAGCTGAAATTGCTGAGGCGTGGATCTTAATAGATGAAATGGAAAGTCCTTTGTGTAACATCTCAGTTAAATATTGTAGAATCTGAGTAATGTTCGGCTCCAGGGGATTTAGGCCTTTAGCCTGGTTCCAGGAGCAAAATCTTTTCCATTTGTCTGAATAGGTTTTCCTGGTGCTGGGACTCCTGGCCTCCAGAATGACATCCATAAAAGCTTTGGGTAAAGGTGTTGGCTGGTTGTTTAGGTAATTTGCCATGCAGCCAGGTTTAAAGTCTTGAGCTGGCTGTGTAGAATCAGATTGTCTCGCTGGGTGAGCAGGTGAGGAATTTGTGGCAAAATCCATGGTGGGCCCTGGGCCATGTTCCTTAAAATTGGATACCAATGTTGGCATGGCCAGTCTGGTGCAACGAGAATCATTTGTGGCCTCTCTAATCTGACTTGCAGCAGTACCTTTGCTAGAAGAGGCAGTGGAGGGAAGGCATACACTGTTAATGTTTTCCAACTGAATGAGAGAGCGTCCACTTTCCAAGATAGTGGATGGAAGGTCCTTATGCAAACTTTTTGAAGTTGGTGGTTGTGGGGGCTTGCAAACAGATCTATGTCTGGGAGTCCCCATTTTTGAGCTATCATTGCAAATACTTGTGGATCTAGTTTCCATTCGTGTGGATCCATGAGGTTTCTGCTTAGGTCGTCTGCCAATGTGTTTTTTCTTTCCTGGCAGGAATTGTGCTTGTAATTGAACCTGGTAAGAAAGTGCAGTGTTCCACAAGGTCATTGCTTGCCTGCATAGAGGGTAGGAATGTGTGCCCCCTTGCTTGTTAATGTACCACATAACTGTGGTGTTGTCTGTCCTTATTAGCAGTTGTCCTGGGTGTAGAAGGTCCTTGAAAGCTGTTAGGGCATTCCGCACTGCTAGCATTTCTTTTTGATTGATATGCAGGTGTCTCTGATCTGTAGTCCATTTGCCCTGAATGCACTGCCCTGCCATGTGTGCTCCCCAGGCATAGTCTGATGCATCTGTTGTCATAGTTTGCCTGGCTGTAGGTAAGGTGAAAGGCTGACCCTTGTTGAGGTGACATGCCTGTGCCCACCACAGAAACTCCTGTTGAAGGCAGGGAATGAGTGGAATCATTGTTTCCAAGCTGTGGCTGTGCTGAGTCCATACGCTTTTCTGGTACCATTGTAATTTCCTCATATGCAGTTTTGCAAATGGTATTAGTAGTATGCAAGATGCCATGAATCCCAAGGCCTGCAGAATTTTTCTTGTAGGGAGTTGGGTCTTTGTTGCCATTATTTTGAAATATTGAAACAGCTGTCGTTGTTTGTCTGGCGTGAGATAAGCCATCTGGGCCGTTGTATTCAAGCTGGCACCCAGGACTGTTATGTTTTGTGAGGGCACTAGTTTTGATTTCTTTTCGTTTACTGTGTACCCTAGGCAACTTAGAAGGTGTTTGACAAATGCCAGATGCTGTAAAAGAATGTCCTTGCTTTCTGCTTGAATAAGGCAGTCGTCCAGGTATGGGTATATCTGAATTCCTCTTTGTCTGCAGTATGCAATTACTGGTGCCAGGCATTTTGTGAAGACCCTGGGCGCAGTAGACAAGCCAAAGGGCAGTGCAGAGAATTGATAATGCGTTGAACCTGCAATGAAGTGGAGGTATCTTCTGCAATTTTGTCTGATAGGGACATGCAGGTATGCCTCCTTGAGGTCCAAAGTGACTAGCTAAGCATTCTTGCCCAGCATGGGAAGAAGCTGCTGTAGTGTTAGCATCTTGAATTTTGGTACTTGCAGATAGGTGTTCAGAATTGAAAGATCAAGAATGGGTCTCCATGCTTTGTCCTTTCTTGGAACTAGGAAGAGTCTTGAGTAAAATCATTGTCCCTGCTCCTGTGTAGGTGCCTGTTGAATGTCTCTCATGTTCATGAGAGCTGTAATTTGTTTTTGTGCCTCTACCCATTGATTTGGTGGCAGGTTTGGCATTCCTTTGATCCTTGGTAAGGTATGAAAGTGGAATCTGTATCCTTGAGAGACAATGTTTAGAACCCATTTGTCTTTTGTGATGATGTGTCAGGTGTCTGCAAAAAATGCTAGCTTTCCTCCCAAGGGTGTTGCCAGGAGAGATTTGCTTGGTAGTTTGAGGATAGAGTCACTGTGGCTGCCTTCTGCTAGCTTGGGGCCTGTCTTCTCCTCCTTTCTGGGTAGCAGAACCCCATTGGCGAGGTTTGTAAGGGCCCTGTGACTGACCTCTGCCCCTTGGGCATCTGTATTTGCCCCTCTGTGATCTGTCTGAAGCTGGAAAGGACCAATTTTTTGTTGGCCAATTTCTGCTGAAGCGAGGGGTTGTACCTGCAAGAAATCCTTGACCGTTTACATAGATTTAGCCTTATCCTCCATTTTCTTTAAAACCTCTTCTGCTTTGACACCAAATAATACATCCTGTTGTAAAGGTGCATCTAATAATTTTGCTTTAACATGGTCAGGGAGGGTTTGCTCTTTTAACCAAGCATGTCTTCGAATGACTGAGCCAGTAACAGCTGCTCTACAGGAAGCTTCCAGTGAATCAAATCCGCATTGTAAAGTATGCTTGCCCACCTGTTCTGCTGCATGCAACAGATCCTGTATTTCCTTGAATTCAGGCTGTTCTGAGTGTGTGCTCATTTTTTACTTTAACTGAGACATCATGAATTGTTGATATTTCAACATGTGAAACTGGCAATTTAATGCTCTCATAGCCAGAGTTGCAGAGGTGTATATTTTCTTTCTCCATCTATCTAGGGCTCTGGAATCTCTTTCAGAGGGCACAGGATTTTTAGCTACAGAAGCCTTTGCTCCCTTAGGACCCTGGGATATGGTTTCTGGGTCAGCTACAGGGCTCTTATAGAGGAATTTGTGTGAGTCAGGTACTCTGTAGTATTTGTCTGGTTTGGCTGGAGCAGGAGTAGAGAGTCTGGATTTAAACTAGACTCCAAGAAAACATCATCCACAATATCTAAAACAGGAGGGATAGCAAGAGGTCTGTGGTGGGGTAATAAAAGGAACTCTCGGAGCCTTTTCTTAGAGTCTGAGTAATCCTGGCCTTCCCAGTGGAAATGTTCCCTCATGGTATGTAATGTTTCCCCAAAGGGGTAGTCTTCAGGGGGAGATGCTGAGGGAATAGAGTCTTCAGCATCAGAATATTCATAAGGTGGAAAAGTGTAATCCTGTTCCTCAGAAGAATCTGAGGAGAGAGAAACCTGGTCAGAGGATGCATAATCCTCCTCTTGTCTTGGTCTTTTATCAGGAGGGGGATGGGAACCCCTGATAAGGGAAATTAAATCTTCAGCCATCTTAAGCATCTGTTTCTTAGGCATGGGGCCTTGACCTGTAGACTGATGAACAGTTTTCTTAGGTTTTAAAGGAGTTTTAAGCTTAGCATAAGATTTAATGGTGAGTGCAGTCGGTCTGAAGACACCTTCTGCAACCAAAGGTGTTTCCTCTGCACCGATGTCTAAATCTGTTCTGGTGTCGGTAGATGGCTGCATCGGCCTAATAGACTCCGCTTGGGAGTCGGCAGCTGTCTGGGGTTCCAGCTCTGCAGTCATCAGGGGCTGCGTAGGCGCCACACTGAAAACCGGAGAACCAGCGACAGGCCCAGGCTGAGGCCTCGGGGTCTGGCTTATTTCCTAGGCTGCCTGTCCTTGTCCTTGCGTTTTTTATGAATTGCGGTCGTCGACTGCCCGACAGCATGATATAACTGAATTTCCTACCAAAGTAATGCCGTGCGAAGTCAAAACGTGATAGTGCGTTTATTAAACCTAGGGCAAAACCAACAACTGTGACGTCGTGGTCTGGGCCTAGGCAAGGAATACAATAGGAATGGAAGTCCTTATGAGGTATTTGCTTCCCACAAGAAATGCAATTGTTAACTTTTTCTGACATTGGACTGAGGCAAGAAAGTGTTCCACAACGGGGTACTTAGCTTTATTGAAGACTTCGGACTGAAATTCAAATCGAAAATCTCAGGTTTCGGCCGACCGGCACTTGCGAACTGCTTCTGCTTCGGGCACCGCGCGGCAAGAAAGATTGAAGAAAATGGCATCGGATGCCTCTTATACACCCCTGACGCACTGACGTCAGGGAAGAAGTGACAGCAACCGACGCCAGACCAAGACTTTGGAATTCGGGCTCGACTGCAGGACCGCCTGACGGCAGGATAACCCAAGTGTGATGACTGCAGCAGGGTAACACGATGAACATTAGGTACTCAAAAAAAAAAAAGACAGAGATGGATAATTACACTTGGAACTCTATTTTTGCAAAGTCTTAATAAAGTCTAGAAGATTTAGTATCTTTGATCGGAAGTGTTTGCATAGGTATTTTTATACCCCAAGTAGACTGCAAAGAATTTTTCCTTAGGTAGACTGCAAATGTTGGAGGTGTGATGGGGAAGAAAGAGGTAACTGGGAACATATTTTTGGGAGTGCAATGAGTTGACAGTCTTTAAAAATTCTCTTCAGATATCAGAAATACTGGGTGAGCAAACTGGTGTAACTAAGGAATTTTTTTTTTTTTGAGCTATGATACAGAACTGCAATTTGCTCATAATAAAGGGTCATGTAAAAGTGTGGTGCAAACATTTTTAGTCTGGATTTGTTTAGAGGAAGCAAATACTGGTAATTACCACTAAGTTTATCCACACCATGCTAGCAATTACGTTAGATCATTTCATTTCAACACTGGCATGTGTGTCAGTGTTTCAGACCTTAGTCATAATCTATACTCTTCTACAGGCTTTCTAATGTAAGTGTCAATTGTCATTTCTCAGATGTACATTTCTTTTCTCTGACCTACCACCAATTTATGAATGTTTACTTTCCATGACACAAGACTGAAATTAAGTAAAACACAAGACCACAGAGCTTTAGAAGTCCAGGCACATTAGAATTCGAAAACAGTCTGCAGTAGCTTGAAATAATAGATACGGGTCAATAATTTAGATCACATTATTATGATGGGGGCTCCTCCTGCTTATTGTGATCTGACTCTGTGAACCATCACAATCTCTGCATTTTTTTTTGGGGGCTGGGGGCTGCACCATCTATACTTTACTTAATATAATCAACTTAGAGACTACTTAAACTTAGGAGAAACTTGAAGTAAATCACTGTTTTTATTTCTGCTTTCACATTAAAGATCCTTTCACTGTAGTGTGGCTTGTGTAAGCAGCCCACAGCAGCTAGCTATCTAAAGTGATAAGTTAGTGTGTAACTAAATTATTGTATGGAAGTACATGCAATGGGCTTATAAAGGCCCCAGAGGTCATTAGGCTAGTACACACCTATGAGCAATTCATATTAAGAACTATTATTCTGAATAAAAGTTGACATAAAGTGTGTGTGTTTGTTGCTGGATGTAAGATAGTGTGCCACTGAGAAGGAATACGTAAGCCATAAAGTAATAGGAACAAAGGGGCCAGTACTAAGGATCCAGTACAAATGCCAAATACAATTATACTCTTTTTTTGTAAAATGTTTAACATCGTTTGTGATCTGATATTTATGAACTGCATTCATGCAGTCATGGAAAAATTTGTGAGAAAACTAGGGTTAAGCCATTCACCTGCTATATTTTCTCTTTTTCTATGCTGAAGTCATAATTGTCTGGCATATTTCAGTTACCATAGTGATAACTGCTGTCACAAATGAATCTAAATTCAGAACAGGAAAAGCAAGGCTATTTAAATCCCGGGAGGAATAACTCTTTTTTTTTTTTTGAAACTTCTGGATCAGAAATATTTTTTTCTTTTTTTTTTTTTTTTAAACTTCTGGATCAGAAATATTTCCACATGAAAACTAGACTGAAGACACAAATATTCTTAAGCAAGCACAAGACTCAGCTTTAGTGCTTTGCAGTATCAGTACAATTACCTGTATAAAATATTAGGACAATCACATGGGCCTGAACATCTCAGAGCTGCGCAGAGGTAAACATAAATTAAAAAAACAACTGCAGTTAAAAAAAACACTAGTCATCAAGGACATAATAAGCACTAAAAACATTAACTAAAATACAGGGAGTACGGATAAGCTCCCGGGAATTTGTACACTACCTCATTCTTACACTGTTTACCAATGTACGTACAGAATAGGATTTTGACCAGTTGTGCAACCAGAAACAGAAGACAGGGGTGGGAGGTTAGCATAATGGTTAAGGTGTTTACCTTACAGATGCAAGGTGTAGGGTTTGATTCTCACATGGGGGTAATTGGCTAGGCTTAAAATAGCCCACAAGGACAGTTAGCCTAGTACTAACCTATGAACCTATAAGAAAAAAAAAAATCTGTGTAGTAAAATGCTGAAAACTGCATACCAGTATTACCAGCATGGCAATAAGTGTTAACATTATGCAGGAATCTACACAGACATGGACTAATCAACTGCCAGTAAAATATTTTTACTTTCCTCATTCTAGAATTACTTCAGCATAAAGGATTCCTGACGTACACAGGACAAGAAAACAAAACTGGGGGCCAATGGAAGCTTAATTTGCATTTTAACTACTGCCAACTGACAAAGGTGTTTAAAGTCATACACTTAAATCTGAGAAATGCCTAGGCATCCTTAAGATTAACCAATACTAAAAAATGCACAATCAGAGATTGCCTACTAAATCTGTCTTTGTAGATAAATTCAGGATGTTTGATTCTTGTAATTATAACTGAAGTTAAGGTGATAGACTAGAATCAATAAACAGAATACAAATGGGTCATGACCTGCCAGAGCAAACAGGAAGAAATCAGAGATATACGCACAAACTCTGTCACTTGACACTTTACAGGGCAATACCAGGAATGAAACACCCAAGTGTTCAGTCCAGCTACCAAGAAGACAATACAGGTAATACAATGTCATGCATCCTTAATATCGAGAAGGAAAACAGCCTAAATGCAAACGTAGCAGGTGTGCTATGGAAAAATAGGACATGTCTGCGGACACTTACAGTGGCACAGCAGAAAGAGCAGTCACCTCAAGGTGCTCTGATTTCCTTTCACATTCCAAAGACATGCAGTAGGTGGTCTGGACACTCTAAATTATCCATAGGTGCAAGTGTGTGGTATAAAAGACTTACTGTGGCAAGGCTAGCCAACCTGCAGTGCAAACCTTGGCTCTAGATAACTGTCATTGGTGAAGTGACACCCCAACCCCACGTACAAAAAATGCGAAAAGAGGTTGTGGATGGATGGACTTAAAACAAGCCTAGCATTAATCACTCATAAACAGCAGTAATAATAATGGTGCCAAAAACATAGGAAAGAAGCTGTTGCTTACTGCTGTTATTGTCTTCTACAATTACCAAGACTGTACTCTGACAATGGCAACATAAAAATAATGGAGTACTATACCCTGACAATGGCAACATACAAATAATGGAGTACTATACTCTGACAATGGCAACATACAAATACTGGAGTACTATACTCTGACAATGGCAACATACAAATACTGGAGTACTATACTCTGACAATGGCAACATACAAATACTGGAGTACTATACTCTGACAATGGCAACATACAAATACTGGAGTACTATACTCTGACAATGGCAACATACAAATACTGGAGTACTATACTCTGACAATGGCAACATACAAATAATGGAGTACTATGCTCTGACAATGGCAACATACAAATAATGGAGTACTATACTCTGACAATGGCAACATACAAATAATGGAGTACTATACTCTGACAATGGCAACATACAAATACTGGAGTACTATACTCTGACAATGGCAACATACAAATAATGGAGTACTATACTCTGACAATGGCAACATACAAATACTGGAGTACTATACTCTGACAATGGCAACATACAAATACTGGAGTACTATACTCTGACAATGGCAACATACAAATACTGGAGTACTATACTCTGACAATGGCAACATACAAATAATGGAGTACTATGCTCTGACAATGGCAACATACAAATACTGGAGTACTATACTCTGACAATGGCAACATACAAATAATGGAGTACTATACTCTGACAATGGCAACATACAAATACTGGAGTACTATACTCTGACAATGGCAACATACAAATAATGGAGTACTATGCTCTGACAATGGCAACATACAAATAATGGAGTACTATACTCTGACAATGGCAACATACAAATAATGGAGTACTATACTCTGACAATGGCAACATACAAATACTGGAGTACTATACTCTGACAATGGCAACATACAAATAATGGAGTACTATACTCTGACAATGGCAACATACAAATACTGGAGTACTATACTCTGACAATGGCAACATACAAATACTGGAGTACTATACTCTGACAATGGCAACATACAAATACTGGAGTACTATACTCTGACAATGGCAACATACAAATACTGGAGTACTATGCTCTGACAATGGCAACATACAAATAATGGAGTACTATACTCTGACAATGGCAACATACAAATACTGGAGTACTATACTTTGACAATGGCAACACAGAAATACTGAAGTACTACACTCTGACAACGGCAACATACAAATAATGGAGTACTATGCTCTGACAATGGCAACATACAAATAATGGAGTACTGCTGCTGCTCTACAATCAAAGATTTCCAAAACTGAACGATTCTAAGAAAGCCAAATTATACTTCATCTGACTTTTTGTGTCAGGGATCCGAGATGAAAAGGGTCTTCAACACCGGTTCAATCACCGTGATAGAAAACAAATAAAAACCTGACTTTTAACAGTAAAAAAAAAAAAAGCTAATAACAGTTAAGAATACCGTTCATAATAAGGAAACCTGCATTATCACTTCCTGACACCATTCAAAAGACTGCAGAACAATTCTCACTGGAAGGGCTGGTTTCTGCCACTGACACACACATGAAAAGAACAGCACTCAAAAGAAATAAGTTCTGATGTAATGTATGCAGAAAATGTGCCTTTAATCAATGCAGAGGAGCACACTTCAATGACACAAAAAGGAACACGGCTAATCTTCTCAAGCGGCTCTCACGCATTTTCTTTTGCAGATTTATGCCTGCTTTTGATTATTCAACTACCTTCAACATTAAAGTTAGTTCTGCTCCAAGCAAGACTTTTTTTCTGATTTATGTTTTATCTAGCCTAGAAGTATATATGATTAATAGCTATGTCAGAAATTAGGCTCTTGGTGCCTGCAAAAAAACTGACAAATTCAGAAGATAAGTCATACTTTTATGCTGCATTTTTTTCTTCGGGATATTTATGTTAGCGCACCACAACTATATAATATGCAAATATAGCATGGCAGAGACTGGCTAATCATATTTTATTCATGATGAGGGGGCATTGTTTAGTCAAAAAGTGGCAGTTCAAGGTGGTCAATCTACATCTCCCCACATGGCTAAAATAAGAATAATCCACATCCCTACCACTGTATACTACATTATAACACGTCATTACCTAAAAAGAAAAAAAATCTTTTTTTTTAAATAATGCCACTGTATATTAAAAAAAAAAAAAGATTCCTCACAAGTCTCACTGCACTAAAGAATGTCAGAAGGAACCACTACTACAGACACTAAGCATGTGCACATGTACTTTTGTGTGTGTTTTTTTATTACTTGCTTTCCCCTTGGCAGCCTGACCATCTGTTATCTCCTCAGTTTTTCTGGATCTCTCATCTTCCCAGTCATCTGGCTTAACTCATGAAATGGAGCTGCTACCACCTTAACTAGAGAAGAGGCTTAATTTTTTTTAAATAAAAGTGGATTACAGGTGGAGAAGAGATTACAGTTCTTAGTACAACATCACCTATGTTGCACATAGGGCTTTCCTTCTTATGCCCTTTTACCCACTGCATGCCAAATGCTGCTGAAGGGGTGGGCATTTAATGATAGGTTTGAGGGTGGTATCTTGCCAAGAATGATGACATAATCCCCAAGAGTTCATCCTCCTTTGCAAATGAGCATATTCCGCATTCAGACACCAGTCTTCACTGGGAATTGTGATAGGATGTGCAGCCCAAAGCATGCTTTCAAATCCCCCCAGATAGACAGATGAGAAGGTAAAGCCTTTCTCCTTCCTTTCACACACGGCAGCTCCTCAAAGACAAGCACCACTATTTCATCTGGATCATGCAAATCATAATTAGGACTTCTATGTTACAGAACTGACTAGTAGTTGGTGGCTATACAGTTTGTGCCACTTTTGTCTAGCTACTTTAAATTTGTAGGACAACATGAAATTCATGCTCTGGAAAAGCACATACCAAAATTTAAAAGACAATGTGGGTCTGTTTTTTTTTTGTTTGTTTTTTTCCATTTTTTATTCTTTTATTATTATAGCTTTGTTTGCATAGCCTGTCCATCTTAAAATGTACTTTAAGTTTCTCTGCTTAGCAATATTTCACTTGTTTTTTTCTACCAAATTGATAAAGGGAATCTGTGGTGGTCTAGTGGTTAGGATTCAATGCTCTCATCACTACAGCCCAGGTATGATTCCCAGTCAGGGAGGCTTCATTGCATTTAGACTTCTGGCACTTGAGGCTAATACTGTATTCTCTAGACTGTAACTAAATAGGTAGGAGGTTCAAATCTCACAGAAGTAAACTTACGTGTGTGGCTACAACATCAGGTGTGTATAGCTTCTTGAACAGACATGCTGTATCAACTTCCACTCATGGGAAAAATGTACAACTTTGTCTGTGGTACAAGGTGTAAGTGAAGTAAGTTTAGGGGAAATAAGACAAGTCATGCATGGTTCAAATCCACTTAACTGATAATTTAGGTGCTGGGAGTTGGTGTGATGATTAAAGTGTTTACCTCACAGACAGGAAGAACAGGGTTTGAGTGTCACTAAGGAAAACTAGTTAGGCTTAAAGTGATCTACAAAGACAGCTAGCCTAGTACCTATCTATGAATACCATAGTGTGGCTATTGAACTCACTGGTAAGATACAACATTTGACCTCCCACTTAAAAGGACAATCCCAGGGATTTTTTTGTTTTGATTCTGATCTTTGTTTACATTTTCAGTTTGGCTTTCTGGGCATGTCCCAACTTTGGCTGCGGGGGTTGGGGGAGGGTGCTTACAGGAAGCTTCAGAGGTGTTAGGCAGATTCCTTCTCAAATTGCAGTTGTACTCACAACAGCCCTCAGTCATTCATTAGTTTCAACTGTCCTTTTTATCCTCAGAGAAACTAGCTTTTCAGGAATGTTATGATCTGACTTGCTAATACCCTGCAGGAAAGCATCTGAGCAGTGCAAAGTTAAAACACTGGTAAACAGAGTTTTCAGTTAATTTCATTTCATATTTTATTTTGTGCTGAATTCTAAATGCTAGCTAAGTGCAATGATTTTATGACACAAATGTCCTAGCTTCTGTAGAAAGTATCTAAAAGATGCAAGTTTCAAACAGTAGTAGAAACAGTCTTGTTTCTTTTTTCATGTTCAGAATGATCTCTGAATACCAGCCATGTGTGATGGTTTTCTTACCTGCTAATTACTCTGTAAAAAGGCGAGTAGACAGTCTTCAGTTCCTTTTGTTTTATAGTCTACATTGCTCATATAAACTCAGAAAGCTGCTAGAATAACACAAATCGTGTTATCGTGCATTTTCTGAAGGATAAGAAGTCTGAGCTCAAATATATGTCATTATTTAGTGACTTTCATCTTCATTGATTTTGAGGGAAAACTGCAAATTTTATGAAGAACAGACCAAAAGCAGATGAAACAAAAATCTGGGCAGTTGAGAGGTATGACAAACTCATCCATTCCTTTAATTTCATACTTTGTTTTGTGCTGCTCTCATGCATTTCCTGCTATACATACTACATGCTACATGTTACATACTACATGCTACATGTTGGTGACTTATTGGTTGCACTGTATGATATGCTCTTAAGCAGTTTTATTTCTCTTTCTGCCTTACAACTGGATGCATTATTTGTACTTGATTCCACTGTTATCTGTAGACAAGTTCATAGGTTCATACTAGGCTATCTGCCCTAGGGCATTTATAAGCCTAGCCAGAGTGTGTGTGGCTTTCACCACCCCTTAGGATGAGAATACTATACCCATTAGTTTGCTGTGCCTCTGTCCAGCAGTGACACAGAGATGATTCCCGGGGTAAACCTACGATCTCCCATCCACTCGTCAAGATTTCTCTTGAACAGAGTCAGTGAGGGGCTCTGTCTCACATGGACTGGGATTCTGTTCCATAGTGTATGGAGTCTCTGGGTGATGAATCTGTCCCTCCAGCACGTCCTATTTATATCCGTGTTGAGGTTTAAGTTTCTTGCTCTCGTGGCTCTGGTGGATTTGGATTTTTTGAGGTGGAGCATGTCCATTAATTCCGGGTTGGACATGGCCTTGTATGTCAGGCACAGATCACCTCTGAGCAGGCGGTGTGTGCGACTGAATAGAGCTGGAGTTTCTTCAGTCGGGCATCATATGACATATGTTTGAGCCCCTTTATCCTTTTGGTGAGGAACTTTTGGGGTCTTTCCAACTGCTGCAGGTGTCGGGTAAGGTACATTCCGAATGGGGCGTTGTACTCAATCATTGGTCTGATAAGTGAAGAGTACAGGGGTACAATGACCTCTCCTGATCTGGATGTGAATACCTTCATGATCAGGTGGGCAATGTAGAAGGTCTTCCTAAACACTTTGGCAATGTGTGTGTCAAAAGAGAGGTTACTGTCAACTTGGGTCCCCAGGTCCCTGATAACTTCTTCCGTGTTTAATGGATTACCACCTATGTGGTAATTAGGGGTTACCTTGTTTTTCCCAAAGGGTATGACTATACATTTTTTGGCATTTAGCTTAAGGCCATGGCTCTGGCACCAGTTATCCATTTCTATGAGACCTCTCTGGAGGATGTCTGTGTCTGATGGAGTGTCAATTATGGTGCCCAGTTTGCAGTCATCTGCAAATTTTGTCAGCCACAATCCCCTATGTTTGCCTGCACTTCAGAAAAATAAATGCTGAACAAGAGGGGCCCAGGACTGAGCCCTGTGGGACACCGCTCGTGACCGGCTTAGAGTCTGACATGGCACCAGCAATTCTAACCCTGTGTGTTCTGTCCTTGAGCCAGTTTGCAACCCATCTTGTGACATATGGGTTTACATCTAAGCTGGTGAGCTTTTCTATGATGCCCAAGTGGGTTATTGTGTCAACGCTTTTGCTAGGTCAAGGTAGGCTGTGTGAACTGCCTTACCCTCATCAATGGCCTTAGTGACTGTTTCAAAAAGTCGACCAAGTTCAAGAGGCAGGATCTGCCCTTGACAAAGCCAAATTGGGTAGGATCCAGTGTCTGTAGGTCCCCAATGTCTTTATTTATGAGTTCCATTATGATCCTCTCCATAGCTTTGCAGACAAGGCTCGTCAAGCTTATGGGGGTAATTTCCACGGTCCGTAGAAGCACCGCCTTTGTCGAGTGGGACCACGGCTGCCGTTCGCCATTCTTTGGGTATGTATCCTGTAGTAAGGCTAAGATTAAACAGCAGCCTTATGTGTGGGTTTAGTTCCTCATTGAGTTCGTGTAGCACACAGCCGGGGACACCATCCGGTCCCATTGATGCTGTGTTTTTGCTTTAGAGAGCAGCTCTCACCTGGGCATCTGAGATGTTTGGGAGGCTAGACTCTGGTGGGATAGATATTTCTCCTTTTGGGGAGGGAGGGAGAAATTTGCACTGAACCTGTCTGCCAGTATGTTGGCAATGTCTGTGGGTTCAGTGATTTTTTATCATTTTGGACTAATTCTGAGCATATCTGGGAGTTTCCACCCAGGTTTCTAACATAGCTAAAGAAGGCCTTATGATTGTCTTTTGTGTCATTAGCGATTTTTCTCTCAAAGTTGGCCTTGGATGATTTTATGAGTGATCGTAGTTTTTGCTAGTATTGATCAGAGATGCCTTCCCTTTTAGGGATTTTGCTCTGTCATGTAGTAGCTTTCTCCTCTTGTTGTAGAGTTTGTTTATGGCTGGGGTCCACCAGACCGCGCCTGCCTTTGGTGGAAAGGGTCTTGATTTTATTAGGGATTGCTTGATCCATACATTCCTGGAGGTGCTCGTAGAAGGCATTTGTAAGGGTTTCAGCAGTGTGGGTTGTGGTTTCACTGGCTCGGGGCCTTGAAGGATACCACTCCAGTCTTAAGAAGTGTGAAGTTTGCTTTTGAGAAGTTCTTCACTGTGGTCTTTTGCTGGGGTGGGGCGGGATGTGGATCTCCAGTGAGATTAATTTATGGTCTGATCTCACCAATGAGGGATATACATTCGGTGTGGAGCATTTTGTCCCCATGTTTGTGATGATCAGGTCTAGTATATTTTCTCCTCTTGTGGGAATGGTGACTAGTTGTTCCATAGCATTTGAGTTTATGAACTCCAGGAACCTTTGGGCTAGGGTGTTGGGGCTTGAGTAATGTTCCCAGTCTATGTTTGGGTAGTTGAAGTCACCCAATATGATGGTGTTTGGAGAGACATTCATACTCTCCAGTGTCTTCAGGAAGGCTGTGTGGGTTTCCTGAGTTTGAGAAGGTGGTCTGTAGCATGCTACAAACTGTAGAGCAGTTTTACCTATGGTTAATTGCACCTGGATGGTCTCTGATGCTTCGTGCGTTGCCACTAACCTGGAGGTGTGGGTATCCTTTATGAATATGGATACTCCCCTCCTTTTGTTGTTCGGTCCTGATTTTGGGGCGGAACGCATGATATGAGGTATAACCTGATAGTGCTGGGGTGCTCTCAGGAGCCTTGAACCAGGTTTCAGTCACAGCACAGACATCGATGTTCTCCATACTGAGGAGGGCTTGAGGGTGTGCATCTTGAGGTTTAGACTTCTGGCATTGAGCAGTATTACCCTTAGTTTTCTCCATTTTTGTTTTCTAGGGCGGTAGGTTTATCATTTGAGCCTTGCCTAAAAAGGCACTATGGGGTGGCAAGAGCCTTTGCCAATATCCGGAAGCCCAGGGTGACAGGTGCAAGCCATCCCTTGCGAAGCAGCGTGGCTTGTCAAGCATGTCATCCCAGGCAGACAGACATTGGATCCCCTTAGAATGACACCAGTAATTAAGCCAATTATTAAAGCTGATCATTTTGTCTCTGTATTGTGGCATCATTCTTGGTGAGGGTAGGATACTGCTCAGGGTCAGGGTCATACCGGCCTGGGCTACATAATCTGAGAGCTCCTCTATGTCTCTTTTCATGTAGTCCAGGGAGGTGCGTCTCAGGTCGTTCACACCGGCATGGACAATGACTGAGTCATACTTGTACTTGCTGTGGAGTGACCTGAGTGCTTGTGTTATGTGGCGGATTCTAGCGCCTGACAGGCAGCTTACTGTGATCTTTTCCTTGTTCAGTCTGGTGAGTGGGACGTCAGTGTGTCTGACTATGGAGTCACCTATAACAAGTGTGTCTGGCATTGTGTTTGGCCTTAAGGGCTGTGACTGTTTAGCACACTGACTTTGAGAACTATGTGTTGCATGTCTTATGTCTTGAGGTGGCAGTTGCTTGGGTGTCTGCTTTGGAGGCCTCTGTAGTTTTGGTAGATTTTTGATCAGTGCCTCCGAGTATGTCTTTGTGTGTTTATGTGTTTGTTTTGCAGTTGTGATAGTTCTATGTGAAACTGGGTTTGTGGTGTGCGTGGTTTCCTTCTCCTCCTGTCTGGTCTTGCCAGTCCTGAGTTGAGAGAGCTCAGCCTCCAGTTTGGCTATATAGTTGTATCTCTCACATGTATTTGTGTTTTGTGGGAGAAGGAGTGGGTTGTCTGTGTACATGAGGCAATTGTAACATTGCCTCAAGATGCCCAGATTCACCAGCTGAACAGGAGAGGACGCTAGCAAATGACCCTTCGACATGCTAGAAAAAGTGAAAAGTTTGCTGTGTAACTGAGTCAGAAGGGACCTATAGGGAAATGGGTACTCAAGGGGATTCTAGGCTAATGTAGTACTTTGTTTAGTATATAAGTACTTTACCTATATAAAAATGCTTTAGGAGCAAGTGCTGAGCTTTTGAGATAGAGAACAGACTGTTTAGATTGCAAGTAGAGAAGTTCTAAGGGAAAAATTGAAGAGCAGACTTTACGGAGCCAGAAATAGTTTAACCTTGTTTAACCGGCGCTGCCCGATGGTGCTCTATGGGCAACTCCGCGCTAAATCACGCTAAAGCGGGCTTTATAGCAGGGGGTTGAAAAGAGCTAGGAATTGACCCAAAATGGCCAATAGACTACAAGTTTCTGGCTGGAACCACTGCTCTAGGGACAAATACGCTGCTCAGTGCTCCCCACTCCCACTGGTGAACAAAGAAGCTTCCCTTTATCCAAATAAGGATATGGAATAGCACAGGAACCAAGCCAAAGCCCAGAGATCAGCAAACTCTGAAGACTGGATTATTCTAGTTCAGTAAGGCGGGAAAACAAGATTATTTTTTTGCAGAAAACAGAGGAAAAACAGACAGTAAATGCTTTTAAACGGCTAGCGCACTTGAGTGTGTTAGCCTACAGGTAAAAGTAAGCAACAAATAACTTTTTAAAAGTGCAAAACAGTTAATCAACACAAAAACAGTTTAAATAGAATGCAGAGCTGTATAAACAGGCGAAAATGCAGTCGCTAAGCAGTAAATAATCAAAAAGCCAGAAAAAATACTTAAATCAGGAAAAAGTCACTCTTTTGCTCTCTGCTGCTTGTAGAACTCTGCAGGACACCACGAGGAGCAGTGCTGAGTTGAATACAAGCGAAAAAGCACTCTAAAGCGGGCTTTATTACAGGGGACTGAAAAGCGCTAGGAATTGACCCAAAATGGCCAATAGACTACAAGTTTCTGGCTGGAACCACTCCTCTAGGGACAAATAGACTGCTCAGTGCTCCCCACTCCCACTGGTGAACAAAGACGCTTCCTTTTATCCAAATAAGGATATGGAATAGCACAGGAACCAAGACAAAGCCCAGAGATCAGCAAACTCTGAAGACTGGACTATTCTAGTTCAGTAAGGCGGGAAAACAAGAATTTTTTTTTTTCTTTTTGCAGAAAACAGAGGAAAAACAGACAGTAAATGCTATAAATGCTTTTAAACGGCTAGCGCGCTTGAGTGTGTTAGCCTACAGGTAAAATTAAGCAACAAATAACTTTTTAAAAGTGCAAAACAGTTAATCAACACAAAAACAGTTTAAATAGAATGCAGAGCTGTATAAACAGGCTAAAATGCAGTCGCTAAGCAGTAAATAATCAAAAGCCAGAAAAAATACTTAAATCAGTTATAGCAAATACAGTTATAACAAATGCTCTGAAATATACTGTATATTTCCAAAATGTTTGAGAAGGACAGTCAGAACACAAGAAGGTTCAGGCGAAAGAGAAAAAAAAAAAGTTTTGTTTTACTTTTTGAAAGGGAAAAAGGAGGAACAGAAGGCCTTATCAAATGTTCTCTCTATATTAAGCAGAATGAGCTAATGACACTAGACTGGGAGGTGTGTCACAGTAGGGGAGGACAACTGCAAAGCCACCACGTATAGCCTACAGACAGCAAGCACTAGAGAGACAAATGAAAGTTTTTAAACAGATAAGGATTTGTGAAGATACTGAATAGACAAAGTGCTTTATATATATTAAATTGTAAAAACAGTAATCTGTAAAAATAATCAAAAAAAAATCAAGATACTTATATTTTGTAGCTCAGTTGCGGTCAACAACTTCTCCAGTCTGCTGATAGTGTGTTTTCTTTTGTCATCATTCTGTCTGTATTGCCTGAGTGGCTAATTCCCTGTCTGACAATCCGTAGATGACACTTTTCCAACTGTTGTTGCTGTTCCAAGTTACTCACAAGAAGGCAACGTCAGAGCAGTGACACAGCTAGTATCCTAGCCTCTTCACTACCTTATACTCTAATACCTTGCCCTTCATGGCAAATCAACACACGATAGATCATTTTCCTTGTATGTGTGTTGTGTCCTGACTTCATATACTGCTTTTGCACAATTATATTATAGTGTCACTGTAGGGCTGCCACATCTCCTGTTGCCAAAGTGGGATTTGTGTATGAAAATGTGAGATTTTGTAGGACAAACCACACCTACAACCAGTGCAAAGGACCGGACTTCAGTTTACTGCTAAAATAAAAGCTCATTTTTTTTAGAATTTGATTTATTTATGCTGTTTCAAATAATATTTACTGTTATAAAGACACGATAATGGATTTATGCATGTATTGAAGGAAATATAGAAACATTTCTGTCCTAAAATTCTAATTTTCAGCAATTTCCTTGCGGGATCAGTAAAGTATTTCTGATTATGATATTTGACATTTTTGATGTTTTTCACAGGACACAACTGCCCATGCAGTGGCTGTCCTGCATAAAGTGGGACATGTGATAATCCTGTGTTACTGACATTACTGAAGATACGCAGCACACATTGGAAATCTGTTCTCTAAAATAATGCTGGTCAGTGCTTCAATATAGCAAAAGCAATGTCTTCCGTTTTTTCCCGGTCAGGGGTCACGGAACTCCAGTCCGCTAATGATTGGCAGTGGATTTTTATGGTGCCAAGTTGCCAGCCTGATGCCCAACCTTCAAAGAAGGCACACACCTACCTGCATGTCTTTAAACGTCACTCGACCAGGGGGAGGACATGCAAACTCCACACAGAAGGCGCTCCAGCCGAGAATCGAATGGGAGAGCCTGTTGCTGTGAGGCGACAATGCTAACTGCTGCACCACCATGCTGCAATATAACCATTCCTTAATACTGTATTACCTGTCATTATGTCTAGATCAAAACTTCTCTTTTCAATACAAGGGTTACATTCTCACTTTGTTACAGGGGGATAATAAACATGAGGATCCATCTGTCTTTTGACTGTATTACTGAGATTATACAACATTATATTCTTTAATCAAATGTCAATAACTGCATAAATAAATAATAAATGTACTTGAGACCGTGCAGCTATGCTCTAATACACATGCTATTCCTGATCATATAAGTCATGCTTTTCTTCCTTTTGATTGTCACTCTCTGCTACAACAGTATTGTCATGTGCTTCATCAGCTTGTTAGCTTTGTCTAGCACTGATTTTTTTTTGTTTGGCTATGCCTAATATTTATTTATTTATTTATTTCCAGTTTGATTACCGGGGAAGTGTATTGGGCCCAGAGAGCCCGTTTTCAGTGGAGGCCCAGGGAGAAAACCTCCATGAAACAGATTACAGTAAAAATAGCAGTCCAATAAAAATTAAATAAAAGTACAAGTCCAAATGTAAGGTGTCAGTGTAATAAAGTTGTGAACCCCCCATATTATTTATTAGCTACCTAGACCACTATATATCCATTTCTAAGCTATTTGTTCCTGTTTTGGCATTATGAAAAGGACACCCTACACTATCACATGCCAACCAAGTTTTCAGCCTCAGCTGTGTAGCCCCACTGCATTTCTAGGGTGTCTACCACAGCGACACCTTTAAGTGATCTGTGAGTGTTACTCCAGTAAAGTGAATTACATATTGGGGTGGCATCCTGGGACTCTGCTCAAATCAAATTAAGTCATTCTTGTCAAAGAGAAACAGTTAGCTGTACTTTGAGATCTCTTAAATCTCAAAGTTCTGCATGTCTACAGTTGTGAGTGTCTAGATATGCTACGTGAAGCAACGTCATGTCAGCCCCTTGTACCCATACCCTCATCCATTGAATTCTTCCCTCTCTGCTGGGAAAAATAATATACTTTGAAGACATCTCTTAAAGGTATCATCAGTTTTACTTTATAACTCTTCTGTGTGCTCTCCAGGCACATCCACCATGTAATGGCAGTCTGTTCACTACCCACGGTAGTTGGGTTAATTTCCCATTAATGGTGCTGCAATATAGCACAAGAGAGCTATAAACTCCTGAATCTGCCACCCTTCAGATGATATGTTAAACTGAGGTCCCATTTGCCAAAGAGGTGTTAGCTCAGAGGGATGCAAGGATCTTGTGTGTTTGTTGAAAATAGCAGTGGAAATTCAATGCTCAGCTGCACTAACTACACGATTTTGAATGTATATAGTTTGAACTATGTTTCGACTTAAATCTGTACATTAACATTTTCTGTTGGTGAGACCATGTATTTCTACAACATATACTACACAAATCTTATACACTATAATGTTGACCTTACGGCCAGGTTCATAGAACGGGGATACTCTATAACTCCTCTATTACAAGCTAAGGATGAGGTTGATAAGATACCCAGATGAAATTTGTTGATTTACCAACACCATGGCCCCAAGACTGACAACAAGGTTAGGTTCATAACTACTTTTGGCAGAAATACCCACCTTTTTGTTAATCTCATACAGAGGCATTAAGACATTTTGTTAGCGGATGAACATCTTGGACAAATATTAGATGACAGATGTGCCTTTTCATTCTGTAAGGGGATTACCCTACAGGGACACTTTAGTTTTTATAAGCGACACCCCCAGTTTAATATAAAAATCCAACGGACACTTGATGGCACAACATTGATGGGGTGCTTCCCTTGACACTGCAGTTTGTGTAAACATGTGGTTAAAACCAAGGAATTTAGCAGTAAGAACACATCAAAGGTTTTTGAAATTAAGGTTATGACCAACTGCAATAGTGATTGGGTCATCTATTTGGTGGTCTGTAATTGCTATGCATTCTACATTGGACAAACATCTAGGCCTATGAAATTACGCATTTCGGAACATTTCAGTAATATGAAAAATAAAGTCCTTACTAATGCTCTTTATAAACACACTCTGGTTCATAATCAAGCCAGCTTTAGGTTTATTATTATTGACAGAGTGGGTGGACAGAAATTTATTAAAACCAGATGGCATGAGCTATTAAACAGAAAGGAAAAAGCTTGGATAATTAGACTTGGTGGATTATTTCCACCAGGTTTAAATGAACATTTATAACTTGCACTGATTAATGCATCATTTTTGTCTATATTTACTATTGTTTCCATTTATATTTTTACTATTTTGGGGGCTAACAGGGCTGGTCAATTGTGATGATATATTCTTGTATTTTTAGGTGAGTGTCTGATCTAATGAATTATTTATGTTTCTTCCTATTTGGTTCTTTGGGTGCCTTAATGGTTTAAAAGAGAATTGCTTCTGCTTTATTTTTACATTGATAAAGGCCTGTTTTAGGCTGAAACCGGTCTGTTGTTTATCCTTTAATATAGGTATTTTTGCTCTCTCTATGAAGTGCTGGCCATTTATTTGATGTTTTCATGGACTTTGGGCCTTTGCACTTGTCGTCCGGTGAAGGGTTTGCTTACATTTCATCTTTCCACAAAATGCCAGAAAACTCTAGGGATAGGAGGATGGCTGGTAGACTCGGCATAGAAGTGGAGCACTGGGGGACCAAAAACAATGAAAGCATCACACAGAGTATTATAGCACACTGTTGAGACAAAGCTACATAATTTTTTTATATTTTATCAGACAATGTCATAGAGTGTAGAAAAGGAATAATATTGTTTGTAAATGAGCTCACAGGCCTGCGTACTACCCATTATGAATGATGTAAACTACTTTGTAACACTCTTAAACTTGACAGCACTTACTCAATTTTAAAAGGGCATTCTAACCTGAATTCCATCATAGCTTCAAACAAAAATATCCTTCCACTGATATTTCAGAATAAGATCCTCTGACAACCTCACTTTTATATTATTTTGTACAGCTTAACACCTTTACAGAAAGTAGACAAATGAATCTCACTGATAGGACCCAGGAGTTCAAAATAGGTGAGGCCACCTCCACCAAGAGGCTAGTGGACTCCCCCCAGGACTCTGTACTGAGTCTGCTCCTTTTTTGCATCTATTTCTCTGAAATGGAAGCAAATGATGATGGTTTATGGCTGATTAAGTTTGCAAATGATTGCAAGTTGCGCCCCTGCAGACACAAGCATTCTTCAAGAAGGTCCATCTCTGACTAACAAATGATGCCAAAGTCATGGTCTTAAAATCAGTGCTAAGAAATACATAATTGTACCCATTGGGAAGTCAACCACCCTGGCTAATTACCATGTTGATAATCACCCCTAAGAGTGGTCTCAATGGTCAGGGATCTGGGTACGCACATAGACAATAGCCTTACCTTTGACCAGCATGTGGCCACAGTGGTGAGGAAATCCTTTTATGTTGGGCAATGTATAAGTAAGGGCATGGCATCTAGAGCCAAAGTGTTCATTATCCCACTGTACTCTATGCTTATCAGACCAATCATAGAGTACAGTGCTCCCTCTGTTAGGTACCTGGCCAGGAATATGCAGCATCTAGAGTTACCGCAGATGTTCCTTACAAAAAGAATACAAGGCATAACAAACCTGCCTTATGCACCACACCTTAAAGCCCTTTCCATTTTCCTTCTACTCAGTCTCCTATAGATTGCTGAGGGGTGATCTATGCTTGACTTACAAGGCATCCGCAAACCACACACTTATGAACCTCCTACATATTTATAAGTAAAAGAGTACCAGGAATATAGGGTCTAGGGACCTAACTTTTGTCTGTGACTTAAACAGAGCATGCTGGAAAGACAGATGTGTGTCCCACAGACTGACCCTGTAATGGAAAAGGCTTCCTATCCATGTGAATCTGAGTTCATCTATTACCCAGTTTAAGTGCAACATAGACCAGTGAATGGGAAATAGGACATTTACCCCGGTATTGGCACTCATGTCCCTTATGGACTGAGGTATCTTATAAATGCCTGGCTCTCAATGTCCTAGTTTGATACGGGACGCTGTTATTCTTTTGGGAAAACTTGGGCAGTCCTAGAAATGCCCCTCTTGTTGTCAGCCTAGTAACAATCTATGAATCTCAAATATGTGCATGCCTCTCAGAGTACACACAATATGCTTGTTTTGATATTGCAATTGAAAATAACAGACCATACTAATTTTAAATAGAAAAGAGCATTTTGTACCTCATTTCAAAAGAACACCTAAATAAAATGATTCTCATACATATACGGACCAATTATTATACCAAATTTCTCCAAAAAATATATCAAGACCCTCCGATACAAAATGCATTTAGCTGGTTGCTCAAGCTGTAAGACACACACACACACACACACACACACACACACACACACACACACACACACACACACACACACACACACATACCTTCTTGCAATGTAGTTTACTACCCATGACACTAATTCAGGGTGGGAGGGGTCATACACTCAGTGACTAAAAAAAAATTGTATTCAGAAGAAATTTTTGCACCTGATGAAATGACAAACCAGTGAAATATTATTCAGACCACTGTTGTACTGAGAGTACTGAACCAAACTTCACTATAGCACCCCAATGAAAACCAAATGTAATGTAAAATGTCAAACCTTGCAGCAAAGGCACACAAACTAAAGCCCCAGGGGACATTCACTGAAAGGCTATCCAGTGATGGCAAACCTTTTGTGCCAGGAGGTTTTGACACGCCAAACCTAAGTTAATTCAATGCACTTCACATGAGCAATGAATGCAAAAACAGTGCCTTTGATAATTCAGGAGTTGGTGATCACTGACATGTCATCCAAAACATCGTGGCGTGTCATCTTTGACAAGTGTGTCATAGGTTCTCCATCACGGAGCTATACATTTGTCTCTCTTTGAAATTTCATTGCAAATCATTTAGCTACCTCTGACATACTATGTTGCTGTTTGACATACATTGTCGCCACTCTTAAAAGCAATATCAATAATCATGCAAAAGTGATCATGTAACTGCCTTCAGCTTTTATACATTACTTGACATGAAAAATTATACCCACATTCTCTACAGTTTTAATGTCTACTTGAGAAAAAAATGGAAGCCATCATCCTGCCCTAATGTTAATGGCCACAGAAATTTAATAAATAAATAAAAAATATAAAAAATGTTTTAACATTTGTTGACCGGAAAAGTCCGACTAGGTTCCACAGAGCCTGTTTTCAGCAGAAGTCCGGGGAGAAATGCTCCAGATAAATAAATAGAAAGTGTATTTGTGCTGTAGATAATGTACATTGCTTCCACTGCCCATAAATCAATCTTGTTTTCTGCTATTAAAAGTGAAAGCACACCCAGTTACAGCAATGGACTTCAAGTGAAATCACTGATACACTACGCTTGGTTCATAGCTTCTTCCAAGCCAAAGCACTGGTCACTTTAATGAGAACTGCATATGCTATTTCCTTTCTTTCACTGTTTGCATCCCATAATATGGGACACCACATACCTCTAACAATATGGAACATACAAGCAAAATACAGAACATTTACTCAGTTCATCTAGGAAGCTTGTGGCACAGTAAATAAAATAAGAAGTTATGTACCTACCATAACGTTCCATGTTAGTTGTTTTCTCTCGCCTTCTTTCTTGCTTGATGGGTTCGGAGCCGATCCTCGGCTCCTGCTAAGCTCGAGAGTCACTTTTACCAGCTCGAGGCAGCCCCATATCCCATGATGCAAGGCGGTAAGTACCCAGATCTCGTTTGATGACAAAGGGCAATAGCACCAAGCATAAAAACACTTCCAAAGGAAGAAGAAA
Organism: Protopterus annectens; assembly: GCF_019279795.1. Lineage (NCBI taxonomy): Eukaryota > Metazoa > Chordata > Ceratodontiformes > Protopteridae > Protopterus > Protopterus annectens. The sequence continues at coordinate 635,851,087 of NC_056732.1, read as the reverse complement.
ATTTGCAGGATGGAAGAAGGACCAGGTCTGAATGGTCTTCAGCATAATAATTTCTTATAGAAAGGTCTGTCCAGGCCTGGGGGAAGGAGGGAGGGTACATGAAAGAAGGCGAGAGAAGACAACTAACATGGAACGTTATGGTAGGTACATAACTTCTTAATGTTAAGTTGTCAATCTCGCCTTCATTCTTGCTTGATGGGACCGCGTCCCTAGCACCTCTATCCTGGGTGGCTCAATGGAACAGACTCTTGAGGACTGTAGAGCCAAAACTGGCTCTGTCCCTGGAGGCCAAGTCCAATTTGTAGTGGGAAACAAAAGTATGAGGAGTGGCCCAAGTGGAATAGTGTCTAAAGGAAGTCTAGCTTGAAAGGCTGTAGAAGTAGCTAAGCTCCTAGTTGAATGTGCTTTAGGTTTTGAGCACAGCTGTTTTCCCCTGAGCAGATAAATTTCAGAGATGACCGAAGAAAGACATCTAGACAAGGTCACTTTAGAAACAGGAAGGCCTTTCTTATTATCCGCATAGGAAACAAAAAGTTGATCAGATTTCCTAAATTTTTTTGTTCTGTCCAAATAATATCTGAGTTGACGATGGACATCAAGATAATGTAGTTTTTGTTCGGCTCTGTCTGAATAGTTTGGGAAAAATACAGGGAGATCAATGGATTGATTCAAATTGGTTTTTGAGGCGACCTTAGGCAGAAAGGTCGGATTAGTTCTCAATGATACTCTGTCTTTGTGAAAACCAAATAGGGGGTCGAACCGATAGAGCATGAAGTTCAGACACCCTCCTGGCGATGTAATAGCCACTAGGAATAAAGTTTTCCAAGAAAGAAATTTCAGGAACAAGAAACAGCTGGCTCGAAGGGGAAGAATCAAGGATGTCAGCACTAAATTTAGATCCCACTGAGGAGGAGGATTCCTGATTGGAGGCTTTAGTAGGAAAATTCCTTTCAAGAAGGCCCTGCAGAGCCTATGGGACATAATATTATGATCTGCTATCCCGACATGAAAATTGGAAATAGCAGCCAATTGAACTCTGACTGTGGAAGAAGAGGAGCCTGCATGAAAAATCTCTGCTAAGAAGTCTAGGACTGCCTGAACAGGGGCAGTAAAAGGATCAATATTCTTGGCCTTAGCCCAATAAGAGAAACGTTTCCATTTGCTTGTATAAATCCTCCTGGTAGAGGATTTTAGTGAAGCTACTATGATGTCTCTAACTGGGTTAGAGATCAAAGGAAGCCTGGCTAAGGAAGGAAGTGGAGCAACCATGCTGTGAGGTTGAGAGAAGGGATAGACCGCAGCTGACCGGATTGGTGAATCAGAAGATCTGGCACTGGGTCCAGATGCCACGGCTGCACCAAAAGGTGATGATGGAGGAACGGGAACCAAACTTGTCGAGGCCAGTAAGGGGCAATGAGAATCAATTTGGCTCTCAAAAGCGGTAGCTGGATAACCTGAGGGATCAGAGGAAATGGAGGAAGGCATAAAGAAGTCCCTGGGGCCAATCCTGGGTCAGAGCTGCTCTTGGGGATGGCCTGATAGAGGGAAGAGGCAGAAGAAGTCTGGACATTTGCTGTGTGGGGGAGTAGCAAAAAGATCGCAACATGGACGACCCCATTCCAGAAAAATCTCTTCCGCTATAGATTGCTTGAGAGACCACTCGTGAGGCATGAGAATAGCTCTGCTCAATCTGTCCGCTACAATGTTGGTTTTCCCAGGGATATGCGTATACCAGAAACCGATGAGAGGAGATCGCCCATTGCCATAGTCTGAGCTTCTCGACACAAGGGTAGGACTTGGTTCCACCCTGTTTGTTGATATACCAAACTACAGACATGTTGTCTGTGTGGACTGCAATTGTCCCTACGGGAAGAAAGTCGTTGAGGGCTTGCAACGTTAAAAGCACTGCTCTCATCTCCAGGACATTTATGTGCAGATGGTACTCGAACGGCTGCCACGTCCCATGAACCATCCTGCCCTGATAATGACCCCCACCCGATCAGGGAGGCATCCGTGGTGACAGTGGCTACCGGGGATGGGGGTACAAAGTGTCTGCCTTGGTGAACCTGGGGAGATGTGATCCACCAAGTAAGATGATCTTTGCAAGTCTGTGTCACCAGAATCTGGTGACGACAGTTGTTGGTACGACCACTGTGTGAACAGCATCCACTGAAGAAGGTGCATGTAGAAGCGAGCCAGGAAGAAGAGTAATGGCCGCAGCCATGAGGCCTAATACCTTTAGAACCATTCTGGCCTGTACTTTCTTGTTGGCTAGAATGATCCTGACTTGACTTTGAATGTCTGAAACTCTTTGATCTGTAAGGGTAGCTGACATCCGAACAGTGTTTAAGTTTGCCTATGAAAGTAATAGACTGGCAGGCGATAAGGATGACTTTTCAAGTTTATCGAGATGCCCAAAAGTACAAAGCTTTATTGTGTAATCCCTGGCTTGAATAAGCTGATGCCTGGAGGTGGCTGAAAGGAGCCAGTCGTCGAGATCTGGAAACACCTGGAATCCTTGACGTCTCAGGTGAGCCGTGACCACTGCCATGCATTTGGTGAACACTCTGGGGGCTGTAGTGAGACCAAAGGGCAGGGCTCCGAACTGGAAATGACTGGACCCCAGCCGAGAGGAGAAATCTCCTGGAGCGTCTGTGGATTTTGATGTGATAGTGCATCCTGAAGATCTATTGAGCACATCCAGTTGTCCTTCTGTAAGAAGGGCAGAATTGACTGAAGAGTGACCATTGAATCTTGTCTTCCTCACAGACTTGTTGAGTCTGCTGAGATCCAATATTGGTCTCCAGTCTCCCATCTTTTGGGGACCAAAAGAACCTTGAGTAGATTCCGGCTCTGAATGATCTGTGTAACTGGCTGAATGGCTCTTTTTGCAGAAGTTTTAAGACTTCTAACTCTGCAATTTCCCTTAGACCGGTGGTACATCTGGAAGGAATTTGAGTGATAGAAAGGACTTTCCTCGAAAGGAATTTTGTAACCTCGGATATGATCGACTGTACCCATCTGTCTTGAGTGAGGGAACGCCAGGCTTCTGGGTACAGCGATAGTCTTCCCCGACTGCCTCCAAGGAAGGACAGCCGGGCAACATCTCAGGGATGCTGAAAGGGCTTGTCAGAGAGGCTCTGTTTCCCTGGTTTTTGGACCCCTCTGCCTCTAGAGCGGCCTGTTGTTGTTACCCCTCTGCCTCTAGGGGTAAACTGACCACGTGAATCCAGGCGGACTCCTTGGGATTTGGAACCACATTTTGCCACCTTTCTGTCCTTTGGGGTAAGGTCTAGAAGGGTGGAAAACGGACTCCTGGCAGAAAGAGTCTTGCCGTCCTGCTCACACCTGGTCAAAGTTTCCTTCACTTGAGGGCCAAACAAAGCTGACCCATCAAAGGGAGAATTTGTGAAGGACGCCTTAAAGGGATCTGCAAAGTCACATAGCATCCAGGCTTGGCGCCTAAGGGCCACACCTGTACCTGCGGCCCTACTCGCTCCATCAGCAGCATATGATATAAGCATGGAGGAGTTTGCAATGGAATTAAGGGTTCCTAGCTGCGAAGCAATTTTTCCTGAGCTCCTGCAGCTGTAGGATCCTGTACAACATCACCTAGCTCCTTAAGGATATCCCTTTGGAGTCTGGTGAAGTGACATAGGTAATTCAGCGCAAAGGTCGCTGAGGAAAACATATCCATGGTCCTAGAGTCCTTATTAGGAGGATGGACGGGTATGGAAGGATCTGCAAGTTCCTTCTTGGTGGCAGCAGCCACCACCATGGCATCAGCGGGGACACCCTTAGTGAGGAATTGCTTATCACACGGGCAGTAATAAATTTTGAAGGCCTCCTAGGGACTGGCTCTACAGAGTCAGGAGCAGCCCAGCATAAGGGGGTCGAAGGCGGAGACACCCAGGAGGTGGAGGGCCGAGATCCAAATGCCTCTAGGTATACTGACTCATCCTCAGAGGGATTATTGGTGGGCCAGTTTCCTCTGTTTAAGGAGTTCTAGGATGTCTGAGAAGGAGACATCCTCAGAGGGGATCTTGGGGATCCCTCTGACTCATCTAAGTCAGTATCTGAAGTGATAGACTCGGGAGTCTATATGTTTCCTCTTACAAGTCCTCTTTCTAGGAGGATCTCCCGAACATCAGGAGAATCCTCGGAAGAGGGGGATATTCCCAATGGGGAAACCTGAGGCGGAGGATCTCTGGGTCCTGTAGCAAGAGAAGTGGCAGAGATGTCAACAGGCACTACAGAGGGAGGAGCTAAGGGAACAGACTGCTGGCTGATACCAGTGGCCAGCACACTCTTCATCACCTCCCCTCCCAGGAAGGTCCGAGAGAACCCGTTCAAGAGCTAGGAACTCCAGGGACCACCGAAGGGAAGTCTCGAGGCAGATGTCGGAGCCGAGCTCACCAAGGCCGAGGCTCCAAGGGGAAGAGCGGGTTCGGACAAGGGTCCGATGCCACTCACCCCCTCGGAGGAGACCATGGAAGCCCGGCCACCGAATCCCTCTAAGGAAGGTCTCGAAGAGGAGATAAGAGTAGAGGCTGAAGGAACAGAAGGGGGTATCTGTCCTTCAGCCATAGCAGTAACCATTCCCGAAGACTCCAACTCCAAGCTCTGGGGTAGAGTTGAAGGAGGAACTACAACGGGGTGTGGACCAATAGCCGTCTGTTGAGACGGACTATGTAACATTTGGGCCAGTGCCTGTGACTTAAGTAATCTACTGACCACTCTCTCCAAATCATGGTCAGAAAGCCTGGATGACCTTGAAGATTGGCTCCGATGGCTCCGTTCGAGAGGAGAGGTGAAGCCGAGCCGAAAGTATCGGCTCCAAGGAAGGAGACCTAGACCTCTTCCTCGGGAGCCATCGGAACCAATGAAACTATTGAACCTGTCGGAGCCGACAACCCAGCCGAGCCGATACAGCCACAAAAGTAACGGTGTCAGAGCCGATCGGAGCCGACACTGATGCCTGAGCCACATGGTGGTCGGAACCGATCGGAGCCGACACCGAAGTAGTCGATGCAGAATCGGCACCGATAGCCATCGGTGCCGAAGGCTTAGTTAAGCCAGAATCGGATCCAGCCGGAGCCGATCTCGACTCAGAACGAGTCGGAGCCGAGGCCGCAGGCTTGGACACAGAAGCCTGGGCCTTGGAAGACTTAACAGTCTTGGATGGAGCCGACTTAGCAGGAGAGCCCTCCAGCTTAAGAAGGCCCCTCAAAATTAACTTATTCCTTCTTTCCTGCAGGACTCTCTGGCTGAAAGAATGACAAATAGCACAGGAGTCCTGCAGGTGAAGAGGCCCCAGGCAGTATAGGCAAGAAGTGTGACCGTCTGTCAGAGACATTTTCTGACAGCACGAGTCACACTTCTTAAAGCCTGAGACCCTTTCTTTTGACATGGTGCAAACACAGACACACACACCAGTCAAAGAAATTAAATTAAATATACCAAAAGGTATAACTAAAAAACACACACACACCCTAACAGGGGGGGGATGGGATGGGAGAAAGTCTGACTAAAAAAATAAGAAGAGACAGACAAATTTCTGTCAGAAAATGTTTAAAACTAAATTAAAACTAACAATAAAGGGTTTTTTAGTTAAAAGGGGCTAAAATAGCGAAGTAGCAAATCACTTACCAGGAGCTGGTAAAAGGAGGACCTCATAAGCGAAGCGGCAAACGAGATCTGGGTACTTACCGCCTTGCATCATGGGATATGGGGCTGCCTCGAGCTGGTAAAAGTGACTCTCGAGCTTAGCAAGTGCCGAGTCGGAGCCGAGGATCGGCTCCGAACCCATCAAGCAAGAATGAAGGCGAGATTGACAACTTAACATTAACTATTTTCACATACAACACATTATTTTGAACTCATACAATTCAGCATTTGCAGTGGCTATTGGGTTCATTCAAATATAGGACAGAGTCTTTCAGTGTGTAACACTATGGAAAATAGAAGTTTTAACACTCAAATTCATATGCTGTCGAACATCACTCTAATTAGGTAAAGCTGAAAGCCATTCTACCTAATGATCCTCCAGCAAGCAACCATTTTTGGATACCAGCTGTGATTGCCAAAAGCAGTACAAAAAAAAAATCCAGCAATATATTTAATGTTACTGCTTCAGCAATGAAGGTTGCAGCTACACGCAGCCTACCAAAGCACTCAAACTATAAGGTCAAGAATCGGGGGAAACCCAAAAAACAGGGGCAGACAAAGGCTCAAAATTAGGAGTAGATTTTAAATATTGGTCTTATATATTTAATTACTAATATAACGGATAACAGGTTTTGCCTTAGCAAGCATTTCCTAAAGGGTACAAAGTCTGGAACTCAGGTTTGTCATTTAGAGACTGCAGTGCACCAAAACTTACCATAAGCCACATATTTTACAAGAAAAATTTCATAAATATGAGAGAAAAATCTAGGTCAGTTGAGAACTACATCCTCTACACATAACCATCATTTACAACAATGTATATGACTGTGTACCTGAGATATCATCTTAATATCAAATGAATGGATAACTGCATCTCAGCTCACTGCTGTAAGAACCATATAGTGCCACCCACTGCAACACTATCTACCCTTTCAATGTCTTGGCTCAGGAATCAGAAACAAAAACTCAAAATCCAGAACAGATGTTAAGTATTTATCTTGTACAAGTAGAAAGCGTTCAGAATAACAAGTTTTGCATTAGCAAACATTTTCTGAAGGATATGAAAACTGAACCTCACATGCCTGTCATTATTTAATGACTGCAATCCACAACAACTTGCTAGAAAGCCACAAATACTGCAGGGAACAGATTAAAATACCAATCAATTTTTTTGCCCTAGAATTCTGGACAAAGCCAAACAATGGGGGTACAGATTTAAATTATAATTGTATTTGTTAATCAGAAAACACACATTTGACTACAGGACACAGTTCATTAACAGCTCATAGCCTTAAGTGCCTGACAACTCTAATACAAAGGTTATAAAAACAACAAGTGTTGCTTGGACATGCATTTTCTGCACAATTAAGACCTACAAAAACTCTAATGACTGGCATTATTGACTGACTGTAAATCTTTGTCATTTACCAGAAAAGGAAAAAAAGTTAATAAGGGCATGGGAATAAATGTGAGGCAAAAAGGATTTAAGAAACAGACTACTGTAGTTTGATTAATAATTAAACAGTTGGCAAGCACCACCTCTAACCTTCCACTCTACACCATCCAAGTAATGTATGCATTTCTGCAGATGTCAGCTTAGTATCACAAGGGAAAAACAGTGCAGCAGTTATTATCAGAAAACCAAAGAAAGGTACACTAAAAGCAGTTCATAACTGCAGTGTTGAGGAATCTGGTCGGGTACAGGACCCATTTTTAACACCTCACTAAACTACAGATAATGTAACTAAGCAACATAAAAAGGATATGTGAATAACAGAACGCCATTTGATAATGCAAGGCATGTATCTTGGGTGGAGATTTGCAATAAAACATTAATTAACCAAGACGATAGTGAATATATGATCCAAGGAGCTTGTACTACTTACAAAGGGTAAGAAGTCTGAAACTCAAATATCTGTTAATAAGATAGGTGAAGGTTAATGAAGACAGGTGAAGGCTGCCAGGCTAGCCAGATAGAATTTTGTAGATAATTCTGTCATTTGTAAATATTAATGTAAGCCACAGGCTTGTTCTCTTAGATGTGAAAAGACTGCATTGGATATTGAACTGCAAAAATGTAACAGTGCACTCCGCTGTAAGAAAGCTAAGTCAAGCATTTCATGACTGTCTTTGATGTTAAAATTCAGAGTCGATATGCCTGGAGGGAAGCATCCTGCCTATTGTTTAAAGGCCAGAGTCAATGGCCAGAATTTGCATGCATAAATGTCCTTTATGGCTTTACTTCCTGACCAAGAATAATAAAGAATGTAGCCTGTTAGCCTGGCAACCCCAGGGAAGTGTGAAGAATGATGTAATGTGAATCAAGACTGTGATATCAATTTAAACAGAGAGAATCAGAGAGCATTAAGCATTTTTGTCTTGACCATCCAACTCATCAGCACTCTGCCTGTGTTCTATATGTAAGTTTTTTTAGAACTCTGTTTTCTCTTAGAAATAGCTAGGAAGATTAGACTAAGTGTTTTTCTGTGATATCAGAACTTTACTACTGTATTATTTTAAGTATTTCTCTGTGATCTCTAAACTCTTGACTAGCACTGTGTAGAAAGAAGTATTGTCTTGTGTTTTTATTATTATTAAATATTTTTAAACCTTTCAACTGTGGCTGTTTTGTATAGAGATAATTTAAGCTCTTAAGAATACTTGCATGTCCTTGGTAGAACTGTACAAAGCCACTCCAATAGCTTTAGCCCTGGGCTACACGTACCAGTTGGATAATAATATTGTACAGTAATAACTGGCCACCCTTTTAAGGGCCTTTGGGTAGATGATAATTATTAGCTGGGTGGTGGCAGTGATTTCTACCATATAGTCTGGGTAAAAGGGGTACAGCTGGAGAACCTGTGCCAGCCTTCCCCAGGAGTGTCTGTGTGGTTCTATAAACTCTTATCTCAAAGTGTGTGTGTGCCAGCTACTTGGGCAGGGACACGAAGCACTGGCTGGACAAAGAGGGTGCTGGAGGTTTTAGCTTGCCCAGCTGGCTGAGATCTGGACACTATAGCTGTGCAAGTGGGGAGTCTTATTGGGGACCTGGAGAGAAAGGGAGAAACCAGACCCAGACTGACTGTGATCTCTGTGTGCTCTTAAGGGAAATTGTACTTTACTGTGTGTATATTTATTATCCTCCTTCTATATGGACGCCCCTCACTGGTGTTAGTGGTGAGGATTGAGGCTCCCTGACTGCTGGGCTAGTGCATAGGCATCACAATTGTCATTATTTTCTAACTTCAGTCTTTAATGATTTGCCACTAATTTTCCAAAAAAAACATAATTTCATGAAGAATGGAAAAAAATCTCGACTTTCTGCAAAAATTTATCCAGTTGATAGGTAAGACTTCCCTCAATATGTTTTGTTGTTTAACATGGTTCTTACTTTGATCTTATTTGATTTTTGTTATGATATTAGTACATCATTTTTTTAAGTTCTTTGTTGCCCATGTAGCCTGGGCCATGCCTGAAAATGTTACTTGGGCCAATGTCCCCACTCCATTATCAAATGGTAAATAGCATAAAAATATAAAGGAGCAATGTAATCTTTAACATAGTTGACATAATGGTTAAGGGCTTTTTTTGTCATGCAGAAAATGCAAGGCTTGAGCCTGATCACTGGCTAATGCCTGTGCAGAATTTGCATGTGGTCTCTGTACAGTACTTCTCACCTCCCAAAACATGCTGAGTGTTTTCACCTAAAATTCACCATAAAAAAAATTGCCTGGAGTCATGGATAGCAACACAAACTGTAGGTAGTGCCTGTTGAGGTGAGATTTGTAAGATTAACTGCTTTGGGTATTAACTGTGATGTGCAGTATCCTCTAGATAGGAGATCACTGATCACAGACTACATGCCATGTCAGGGCTAGCCACTCAATGGTGTAAAAATTGGCTGTAGGTGACCTGGTCATGTTGACTAATGCTGCCATATGAGTTGCACAACTGGCCTACTCTAAACTACACCAGGGACCATGACAATGGTCTAAGGGGCCTGTGTGTCCTATACGTCAGAGCGTGCCTTCCATAATAGCAGCCCTAGTTCAATAAGCTACTGGATAGGTGGTGTCTGGTTATCTAGCTTGGGTTAGCTAGCATATCACCAGATCACCAACAAAATCTAAAAGTGTTCCAGCCTCAATGTTATAAGTCTAAAAAAGAAGTTATGTACTTACCATAACATTCCATGTTTGTTGTCCATAGGTTCATAGGTTCATACTAGGCTATCTGCCCTAGGGCATTTATAAGCCTAGCCAGAGTGTGTGTGGCTTTCACCACCCCTTAGGATGAGAATACTATATCCATTAGTTTGCTGTGCCTCTGTCCAGCAGTGACACAGAGATGATTCCCGGGGTAAACCTATGATCTCCCATCCACTCGTCAAGATTTCTCTTGAACAGAGTCAGTGAGGGGCTCTGCCTCACATGGACTGGGATTCTGTTCCATAGTGTAGGGAGTCTCTGGGTGATGAATCTGTCCCTCCAGCACGTCCTATTTATATCTGTGTTGAGGTTTAAGTCTCTTGCTCTCGTGGCTCTGGGGGATTTGGATTTTTTAGGTGGAGCATGTCCATTAATTCCGGGTTGGACATGGCCTTGTATGTCAGGCACAGATCACCTCTGAGCAGGCGGTATGTGACTGAATAGAGCTGGAGTTTCTTCAGTCGGGCATCATTATGACATATGTTTGAGCCCCTTTATCCTTTTGGTGAGGAACTTTTGGGGTCTTTCCAACTGCTGCAGGTGTCGGGTAAGGTACATTCCGAATGGGGCGTTGTACTCAATCATTGGTCTGATAAGTGAAGAGTACAGGGGAACAATGACCTCTCCTGATCTGGATGTGAATCCCTTCATGATCAGGTGGGCAATGTAGAAGGTCTTCCTAACCACTTTGGCAATGTGAGTGTCAAAAGAGAGGTTACTGTCAACTTGGGTCCCCAGGTCCCTGATAACTTATGTGGTAATTAGGGGTTACCTTGTTTTTCCCAAAGGGTATGACTATACATTTTTTGGCATTTAGCTTAAGGCCATGGCTCTGGCACCAGTTATCCATTTCTATGAGACCTCTCTGGAGGATGTCTGTGTCTGATGGAGTGTCAATTATGGTGCCCAGTTTGCAGTCATCTGCAAATTTTGTCAGCCACAATCCCCCTATGTTTGCCTGCACTTCAGAAAAATAAATGCCGAACAAGAGGGGGCCCAGGACTGAGCCCTGTGGGACACCGCTCGTGACCGGCTTAGTGTCTGACATGGCACCAGCAACTCTAACCATGTGTGTTCTGTCCTTGAGCCAGTTTGCAACCCATCTTGTGACATATGGGTTTACATCTAAGCTGGTGAGCTTTTCTATGATGCCCGAGTGGGGTATTGTGTCGATCGCTTTTGCTAGGTCAAGGTAGGCTGTGTGAACTGCCTTACCCTCATCAATGGCCTCAGTGACTGTTTCGAAAAAGTCGACCAAGTTCAAGAGGCAGGATCTGCCCTTGACAAAGCCAAATTGGGTAGGATCCAGTGTCTGTAGGTACCCAATGTCTTTATTTATGAGTTCCATTATGATCCTCTCCATAGCTTTGCAGACAAGGCTCGTCAAGCTTATGGGGTGGTAATTTCCAGGGTCCGTAGAAGCACCGCCTTTGTGGAGTGGGACCACAGTTGCCGTACGCCATTCTTTGGGTACGCATCCTGTAGTAAGGCTAAGATTAAACAGCAGCCTTATGTGTGGGATTAGTTCCTCATTGAGTTTGTGTAGCACACAGCCGGGGACACTGTCCGGTCCCATTGATGCTGTGTTTTTTGCTTTAGAGAGAGCAGCTCTCACCTGGGCATCTGAGATGTTTGGGAGGCTAGACTCTGGTGGGATAGATATTTATCCTTTTTTGGGGGGGGATTTGCACTGAACCTGTCTGCCAGTATGTTGGCAATGTCTGTGGGTTCAGTGATGTTTTTATCATTTTGGACTAATTCTGAGCATATCTGGGAGTTTCCACCCAGGTTTCTAACATAGCTAAAGAAGGCCTTATGATTGTCTTTTGTGTCATTAGCGATTTTTCTCTCAAAGTTGGCCTTGGATGATTTTATGAGTGATCGTAGTTTTTTGCTAGTATTGATCAGAGATGCCTTCCCTTTTAGGGATTTTGCTCTGTCATGTAGTAGCTTTCTCCTCTTGTTGTAGAGTTTGTTTATGGCTGGGGTCCACCAGACCGGGCGCCTGCCTTTGTTGGAAAGGGTCTTGATTTTATTAGGGATTGCTTGATCCATACATTCCTGGAGGTGCTCGTAGAAGGCATTTGTAAGGGTTTCAGCAGCGTGGGTTGTGGTTTCCACTAGCTCAGGGGCCTTGAAGGATACCACTCCAGTCTTAAGAAGTGTGAAGTTTGCTTTTGAGAAGTTCTTCACTGTGGTCATTTTTGATGGGGGTGGGGGCGGGATGTGGATCTCCAATGAGATTCATTTATGGTCTGATCTCACCAATGAGGGATATACTTCCGGTGTGGAGCATTTTGTCCCCATGTTTGTGATGATCAGGTCTAGTATATTTTCTCCTCTTGTGGGAATGGTGACTAGTTGTTCCATAGCATTTGAGTTTATGAACTCCAGGAACCTTTGGGCTAGGGTGTTGGGACTTGAGTAATGTTCCCAGTCTATGTTTGGGTAGTTGAAGTCACCCAATATGATGGTGTTTGGAGAGACATTCATACTCTCCAGTGTCTTCAGGAAGGCTGTGTGGGTTTCCTGAGTTTGAGAAGGTGGTCTGTAGCATGCTACAAACTGTAGGGCAGTTTTACCTATGGTTAATTGCATCTGGATGGTCTCCGATGCCTCGTGCATTGCCACTAACCTGGAGGTGTGGGTATCCTTTATGAATATGGATACTCCCCCTCCTTTTGTGGTTCGGTCTGGATTTTGGGGCGGGCATGATATGAGGTATAACCTGATAGTGCTGGGGTGCTCTCAGGAGCCTTGAACCAGGTTTCAGTCACAGCACAGACATCGATGTTCTCCATACTGAGGAGGGCTTCGAGGGCGTGCATCTTGAGGTTTAGACTTCTGGCATTGAGCAGTATTACCCTTAGTTTTTCTCCATTTTTGTTTTCTAGGGCGGTAGGTTTATCATTTGAGCCTTGCCTAAAAAAGGCACTATGGGGGTGGCAAGAGCCTTTGCCAATATCCGGAAGTCTCGCCTTCATTCTTACTGGATGGGTTCAGAACCAATCCTCAGTTCCTTCTTGGCAGTATACTAAAGCTCAAGGTCTTCCACTGGCTCGTGGATGTATATCTATTCCATCATGCTCTAGTGAAGCTCCCCAGATCTTGTTTGCTGATAACCCCAGGTACCTAAGGTATTTTCAGAACATCTTATAAAGACAATGAAGATGGTCAGAGATACACTTGCCAAATGAAAGACTCTCTTTGTCCTCCGGGAGTCATAGGTAGGGGGAAGGAGGGTGGGATGTAAGAATGAAGGCGAGATGGGCAACAAACATGGAACGTTATGGTAAGTACATAACTTCTTTATGTTATGTTGTCATATCTCACTTTCATTCTTACTCGATTGGACAGCATCCCTAGCACCATATTTCCTGGGTGGCTCATGGGAGTATATTCTTCAGGACAGTGAACCCAAAGAAGGCCCTGTCCCTGGAGGCCAAATCTACTTTGAAATGAGTGATAAAGGTATGAGGCCTTGCCCAAGTTGCAGCAGCACAAATAGCATCAAGTGGCAGCCTAGCACGAAAGGCAGAAGAGGTTGCCGTGGCTCTCATGGAAGGACCCTTGACTTTACAGGGAAAAACTTTGTTGTTAGAATTATATATAAAGGTAATACAATTTGAGAGCCATTTCAAAAGTGTGACCTTAGATTATGGAGCACGTATCTTTGCTTCTGAAAATGAAACAAATAAATGATCAGATTTCCTGAAGTCTTTTGTCCCATGTAAGTAGAAGCCTAACTGTGTGCATCCAGTTGCTGAAGCGTATATTCTGCCTTGTTGCCATAGTTGGGAAAAAAGACTGGTAGCTCTATGAACTGATTTAGGTTAAACTCTAAGCATACTTTTGGTAGGAAGAATGTGTTTTTTCGAAGGGATACTCTGTCTTTCTGGAAAAGCATATATGGTGGGTTGATCCATAATGCTCATAGCTCTGAAACCCTTCTAGCAGAAGTGATGGCAATCAACATACTTGTTTTCCATGTTAAAAACTTTAGATCGCATGATGATGCATGGTTCAAAGGGAGGAAGAATTAAACAGGACAAAACCAAGTTCAGGTCCCATGGTGATAGAGGGGTTTTTATGGGGAGGTCTTAACAGGTTAGTGCCCTTCAGGAAGCCTCTGCATAGTCTGTGAGACATCACATTTGGGGCTGAATCACTTATATGGAAAAGGTCTATATTATTACCTTGAAACTGCATTCTTCGAACACCTAAACGCTGACACTTAAACAGCGAAATCCGAAAAGCACAAACAGCCACTTCCGCAAATTTTTTCACAGGGAAAAAATTCACTTGGCTGACCAACAGCTAAACAAACTTTCAAACCCTAATCAAATGTGGGGCTTTGCCCCCCACCCCCACCCCTAACTAAATATACCAAGTCTGAAATTGCTCTGCATTTGAGAAAAGGGCAAATTCCCAATAACGGCCAAGCAATTTTTTTCCCTATGAAACAATTTGCGAAAGTGGCCGTTGCCTGCTTTTTGGATTTCACTGTTTAGGTGTTGAGGTACAGGTAATCAAAGAAATGATGAAAACAAGGCTCCACACTAACTGTAATATCCAAAAAAGCAGGAGACCATGATCCAATCCACACAAACATTTATTTAGCACTTTCATCTCATAAATAGAAACTTCTTTAGATTCTGAAGAAGTTTCTATTTAAGAGACAAAAAAGAGCTAAACTGTGTTGAAAGAAATGCAATTTTGAGGTAATAATATAGACCATATGGAAATTAGATATTGCTGCTTACTCCACACAAATGGTAGCTGCAGCTGGTCCTTCATTAAATATTTTAACCAGAAATTCAAGAATAGAAGTTAGTGGAGCAGAAAAGGGGTCAATGTGTTTACTGAATGCCCAGAAAGAAAATCTTTTCCATTTACAGATATATAATTTTCTTGTTGAGGCCTTATGCGAAGATATCAAGACATGTTTCACAGAAGCAGGAAAGTTAGGAAGCCTGGCTATATTTGGAATCGGAGCAGCCAAGCTGTCAGTCTGAGGGTTTGAAGGTAAGGGTGGAGTGTTCAAGATGTATGAGTCAGAAGGTCTGAAACTAGGTTCAGAAGCCATGGCTCCTCCTGAAGATGAGGCCAGTATGGGGTGATGAGAATCAACTTGCTTCCCAATGAGTTGGCTTTCTGGAGAACTTTGAGTATCAGAGAGAAGGAGGGAAGGCATAAAGGAGACCCGAGGGCCAATTGTGTACAAATGCATCCTTTGGTGACTCCCCCGGAGGGGGAATCAAGGCAAAATAGCTGCTGCATTTGGCATTCATGGATGTGGCAAAAAGGTTGCAGCAAGGCTGGCCACATTTGCAGAAGATCATCTCTGCTACTTCTTGTTGTAGGGACCACTCATGAGGCATGAGAATTGCTCTGCTGAGTTTGTCTGCTATCACGCTGGACTTCTCCAGGATGTGCATTGCTATAAGAAATCACTGGGAGGAGATTGCCCACTGCCATACTCTCAGGGCCTCTCGACAAAGTGGGTAAGACCTGGTCTCTCCTTGTTTCTTTATGTACCAGACAACCAACATGTTGTCTGCCTGTATTGCAATAGTTCCCAGCGGGAGAGAGTCCTGAAGTGCCTGCAATGTCAAAACCACTGCTCTCATCTCTAGGCTATTGATGTGCAAGTGGGCCTCATGATCCTGCCAAATGCCTTGGACTGTCCTTCCCAGATAATGCCCCACCCCCACCCTATCTGGGAGGTGTCCGTGGTCACTGTGGCCACAGGCTGTGGAGGAAGAAAGGGTTGACCTGATGACACATGATTGGAGTGAAGCCACCAGCAAAGGTCCTTCTTTCATAACCCTGTTAACAGAATTTGGTGAGACATGGGTAGTTCCTGCAATGACCACTGAGTGAACAGTAGCCACTGTAGAATTCTCATGTGCATGCGTGCTAATGGAACTAAACTTATTGCTGCCGCCATTTTTAAAACTGTTCTTGCCTGTACTCTCATCTTGGAGAGAAGGTTGGAGACTTGCTGTCTCAGAACTAAAACTCTTTCCACAGGAAGTTTTGCCAACATGTTTATTGTGTCGATGTCTGCTCCTATAAACATGGTACATTGTGATGGCAACAAGGCAGATTTTTTTGTAATTTATTGAGATAACTAGGCAAGAGCAAAGAAATAATGTGGTGTCTCTTGTTTCCAGTAGTAGATGCTTGGTGGTGGCAGCTTGGAGCCAGTTGTCTAGATACGGAAACACTCGGAATCCTAGATGTCTCAGGTAAGCTGTGACAACTGCCATACACTTGGTGAACACTCTGGGGGCTGTAGTGAGACCAAAGGGCAGAGCTCAAAACTGGTAATGACTGGCTCCCAGCCAGAAGCACAGATGACTCCTGGATGGCCTGTCCATCTTTATAGGTTCATACTAGGCTATCTGCCCTGGGGCATTTATAAGCCTAGCCAGAGTGTGTTTGGCTTTCGCCACCCATTTTAAATTAATTTTGCTATGGGGTAGTACACATCCTGAAGGTCTGTGGAGCACATCCAATTGTCTTTTCCCAGAAAGGGAAGCATTGACTGCAGTGTTACCACCTGGAACTTGGTCTTTTTTACTGATTTGTTTAATTTGCCGAGATCCAAAATGGGCCTCCAGTCCCCTGTTCATTTTGGCACTAAAAAGAATCTTGATTAAGACTCTTTTGTCTAGCAACTTTTGAATTTCTAAAGTTGCTTGATCCCTTTGACTGGGTGGAACATCTGTGGTGTTCTTTATATTTGGGATGGGAAGAGAAAAGGGTATGGAGTAGCCTCTGGATATGATACTTTGTACCCACTTGACTTTATTTCCAGCCAGGCTTCTGGGTACAAAGATAATCAACCCCCAAATGCCTCCAGAGATGGACAGATGGGCCTCCCTTCAGGAGCGTTGAAAGGGCCTATCATGGAAAGAATCCCTGTTGCCCTGATTTTGCAGACCCCCTCTGCTGCATGGATGGTGTCTTCCATTCATACTTCCCCCTCAGCCCCTAGAGGAAGAGTCACCACGTGTGTCCTGAAAACCTCTCTGGGACTTACACAACCACATCTTTCCTTCCTTCTGGCCTTTTGGATAAGGTCTAGAAGGTATGGAAAAATGTACTCCCATGGCATAGACAGTTTTCCCTTCTTGCTCACACCTGGTTAGTGTCCCCTTAACCTTTGGCCCGAACAAAGTCAAGCCATCGAAAGGGATGTTGGTAAAGAAAGATTTAAAGGGTTCCACAAAGTCACACAAGGGCATTCAGGAATGTCTCCTTAGGGAAATTCCTGAACCCGCTGCTCTGCTCGCTCCATCTGCTGCATAAGATATGAGCCTCATGGAGGAGTTGACCACAGAATTTAAGGTGGAGAGCTGAGAGGAAAACTTGTCTGATACCCCTGCAGCTACTGCACCTTGGAGAGTATCTCCTAACTCCAAAGATATCTTTGTAGCCTAGTAAAATGTGTCAGATAATTCAGCGATCTGAGTGCAAATGTCACTGAAGAAAACATGCGCTTTTCATATCTGTCCATTGTATGAGACTCCTTGTTCAGCGGACAGACAGATGAGGATGTTTCAGAAAGTTCCTTTTTGGTGGCTGTTGCCACCACCACAGCAGCTACAGGGACACCCTTAGCCAGGCATTCTTTATCAGAAGGGGTTGTGATGAACTAATTTGGCCTCCGAGGGACAGCTTCCGCTGTGTCTGGAGACTCTATTCTATTAATTAGATCCATAAGTTCATCAAAAGGCGGAGACACCCAAGTGCCTAAAGGGTGAGACCCAAAGGCCTTCAGGTAAACAGACTCCTCATCAGAAGGGTTTATGGGCTTCCAGCCACCTCTTTGCTTAAGTATTTCTAAGGATGTCTGCAAAGAAGACATCCTCAGAGGGCGACCGTGGGGACCTTTCTGACTTGAGGTCTATGTCACATGAGTCTAAATACTTCCTCTTGCAGAGTCTGTGAGCCTGTTACAAGGGACCTCTTCAGAAGGGTATTCTGGAGAGGTTTTGGAAAAGAGGGGTTCACCTGATGGGGTACCCTGAGGCCTAGGGTCTCCACTAGTCTGTGGATGGTGTGGTGCAGAGATGGATGCCGGTATCTTTGGGGGAGGAATGTTGGAACCCCTGAGTGGAGCTGTCTGTGGAGACAGTACTCTCCTCATCAGCTCTAAAGCCTCCCTCCCTTGAACCAAAGATACCTCTGGTGCCGAAGAGCCAGAAGAGATCCCTGGAAACAAGGGGGTTGGCTCCTAAGCTGATGTAAGAGCTGAGCTCATCTGCACCGAGGCCCCGTGACAAATGTCCAATCTGCCTCCCCTCTCCGGACCCGACCACAGAGCATCCATTCCTAGACTTCTCGGATGGAACCGAGGATGTCAGAGCAGACGCCGGGTCTGAGGATGCCAGGATGGTTCTCGGCACTGATGGCTTCACAACAACCGGTTCCAGCCATTACGGCTCCAAGGTCCCAGGTTGGCTCGGAGGAGGAGGAATCGATGTCGATGGGGAAGTCTTGGCTGGCTCCAAATCACTCTGGTTGGAGCAGAGAGGAGTTTGGCTAGTGCTGATGTCTTTAGAAGTCTACACACCACCCTATCCACATTGTCATCTGAAAGACTCCTGGAGGACTAAGAGGAAAGAGTAGGGGATCTGATAGTTTGCAAAATAGGGGACCTTAGAACAGGAGTAACTGGCTCCTTAGTTCGAACTCCACTGGCACCAAAACAGTTGGCACCCATGAAACAGATTTTGTCGGTTCAGTAGTTGTCGAAGCCAGAGATACAACTTTGTTAAATTTTTTTACAGGCTCCGATTGCCCTAAAGAGGGAGAAGATCTCTTGGTGGATTTGTCCGATTTTGCTGATGGTGATTTCACTGATCTTGAAGTGCCCAGACCTTCTTCTAGAGCTTCTTGTAAGGGGGACTTCAGTAAGCCTCTCACAATTTATTTGTTTCTTCTTTCTAGCAGTACTCTGGAGCTGAATGAATGACATATTGAACATGACTCTTGAAGATGTACTGCTTCCAGGCAGTAGACACAAACAATACGGGAATCAGTTAATGACATCTTTTGGCTGCATTTACCACATTTTTTGAAGCCCAAAGGCTTAGTTTCCTTATGTTCCTTGGACATGTTCGAAATCACATTCCACACAACAAGAGAAAATTAACAATAACAACTACTTAACATACTAAACACCTATGATATAATATATAAAATATCAAACTTTTTTTTTTGGGAGAAACTTCAACAAACAAGAGGAAGTAAAGAAGTTAGGTAGCCCTTTAACTAAAATGGGCAGTGGCAGCCCTCTAACTTAAATGGGCTGACACTCCTTTTGTTTTAACAATAAGATTAACTATCTAAAGATTTCAAGGATATCAACAATAAACAATAGCAAAATGTCCTCTAACTAAAAACAGGAAGTGGTAGCCCTCTAACTTAAACGGGCTGACGCCATTTCTTTTGTAAATAAGAGTAAACTAGATATGAACCTCAAATATGTTAACAACAGTAATAGTAGGAAAACCCTTTAACTAAAAAGGCCTTATGTGATAGAAATTTAACTGGGATGGGGAGGATACAAAAGCCTAACAAAAAAAAAAAAATTACAGCCTGAAGCAACAACACAGCAACTAACTTTGTCTAACTAACTACAACAAAATGGTAAACGCTAAGTTTACTTTAAAGTAGAAGAACTTTTCGAATAAAGAATAAAGATTTGTTCACTTAGTCAGAGCCAAAATGGAAGCACCCAATCTGTTTAGCGGCAAACGAGATCTGGGCAGCTTCTCTAGAGTATGATGGGATAGGGATACAGACACGAGCTAGTGGAAGACCTCGAGCTTTATTATACGGCCGAGTTGAAACAGAGGATCAGTTCCGAACCCATCCAGTAAATATGAAGGCGAGACAGGACAACATAACACCAAAAAAACTCCAATCCTTCTAGCTCTTTTCACAATGTAAATATCTGTGTGGTCACTGAGACAATGGTTTAAATCCACAGACAACACATTGGCAGTGCACGGCTATAATGCCTTCCACACATTTAAAGCAGCTACTACGCAGACAAGGACTAAAGAGGGAGGTATTTAGATTTACATCAAAAATACATCCAAAATAAATATACCTTAAGGCTGGTCCAACAGGACAATGCACTTGAGCTTCTCCATGTTCAAATCACCACAGACAAAATCCCATCTCTCTTCCTTGCAAGCTATAGGTTCCTCATTATGGCCCAGGAAACCCATAGCATGTGTTTAAACTTAATGGAAACACACACCATCAAACCCAATACCATATTCATGGGTGACTTTAATTACCCCACTATTAACTGGGAATTATGTATGACAGTAAACGTACAGGCAAAGAAATTCCTGGACAAGACTGTCAATACATCAAACAGACATGCAGATATACTGGGTCTGGTCCTCATTAATACTGAGAGTGCTGCACACCCCCTAGTGTAATGTCTTCTCTGATATGGTCACATCACAAAATGGTCTTCTTTCAAGTAAAAATAAAGTAGGTTAAAAATTAAAAAAAAAAAGATAGCCGAGTACATAAGACCCAATATAAAAAAGTGTCCAATCCTGGTAAGTGCACTGGTGCCAGGACCAGAAAAAATTACAGTGTAGAATCCTCAAGACACTGACACATTCCTACGATGGGGCCGGGCTAGGCCAGGCCCGGGGGGAGAATGTCCCCCTGGTGTAGAAGGAAGTAGTAGTCCATACAAAATCACAACAACTGATAGGCCAAAAAGAGCCATAAAGACAATAAGAGTGAACTACTGAGGATTAGAAAGAAAGTAGATAAGTACTGTTATTATTATGCAAGAAGCCCAGAAATTCCACACACAAAACATACAAAAAGATTATGAGAGAAATTAGAGGAAAGAAAAGAAAAAATTTCAGTAGCTTCAAATAAAAAAATGTGTTCATTAATACAAAAGATTTATGAAAAACATTATATAGAGCAAGAAATGTTGATCTCTTTGGGGAAAAAAAGCATCTGAGGAGGTGCAAAAATATAAAGAGATATATAGAGATTTTTGAAAGGTATAGAAAAAGAAATATGGATATGTTAAAGAGAGATCTGATATCGTGCAATATTTATGGAAAAGAGAAAGCCAAATTAATCAATATAAAAAAGGCAGCCCCAAAGATATTTGTTGAGAAATACAGGCAAACACATCCAGATATGACAAATTTCATAATAAAAAATAAGATCACAAAGAGGGAATGTAGAACAGAAGATCAGTCAAGCAGAAGTTAAAAAAATATATAAGTTGAAGTTATGCAATAATTGTGAAGTGAAGGATCTGCTGTAGAAAGTATAACACTGGATACATCACAGCAATATGGAACGAGTCCCCAAAGTAAGGAGAAAGAGGAAGATCATGAGACATATGAAGAAGAAATATGGAGAAAGAAAAAGAGTTTAATATGGTGTAATATTTATGCAAAAGAGAAAGCAAAACTAACCAATACAAAAAGAGCAGCACCAAAGATATTTGAAGAGAAATATAGGCAAAGGCATTAGGATATCGAAAATTTTCCAATACAAAAAATAAGAAAACAAAGAAGAAAAGCAGACAAGAGAATAAATAATGGTGAAGTTAAAGAAATAGAAAATGAGGTTATGGAGTTCCTGTGAAGTGAAGGATTTATGGTAAAAAATCTAAGAAAACACCACAGCAGGATAGAGAAATGGACCCCCAAATTAAGGAGAAACCAGCGGAGTGAGAAACATCTGATCATTTGCCATGTGAAGTGTTCAGCTGGGGTTGCACAGCAAGGGCAGGAAGAGGAAACTGTGGCAACTCTGATGCAGTCAGTGTTGTGGAGTGAAGGCCAGAGAGTTCCCATATGACAAAGCAATGGATGACACAGGATGAAACTATAGAGAATGTGGCACAAGAAGATGATCTGAATCTTTCTATAGAATGCCCACAGGATATGGAGAGCAAAGAACGTGCTCTCAATTTAGAAGAAAATGATCTAAGAGAAGAGTTGCTTGATTTAATAGAGATGGACATATATATTTAAGATCAATGAAAGAAATAAACTGTAGAAAATCAATAAACCCTAAAAGTTTCAAGTCTGATAAAACAAAGGAGCACAGTAATTAGGACTGTACATAGAGATTCATGCAATATAACAGATGTAAATAAGATATATTACTGTGCAGTTAATCAATGACGGATAAAGTCTTACCACAAAAACACAGGTTAGTAAGGGAAAGGAAGGGAAGAAATTGAATGCCACCATGCAAGTATCGAATCGTGAAAACTAAGCAGTAATTAAGACAAGAAGTATCAGTGTTGGAAGAGTATAGAAGAGGGACCAGATCAGAGTAGACCGACTAAATAAGAAAGGAGGTGGTGTAGCTATAATATTTAAACAGCATCTAAACATCCAGATCTTAAAATCATCAGCTCCACAAATAAGCAATGAAGAAATAATATATACCAACCTCAAAATAAACCAAAGCAAAACCATCAACATAATTGGATGCTACTTCCCACTTGGCCAGAACATCCCTCCACTAGAAAACCTCCTCAGCTGGTCTACCCACCATCTACCCAAAGAAACTATAATTTTTAGGTGATTTCAATATTGACTGGCAATCCTGTTCTGGCAACCATACAACCCATCATGTAAACCTTCATGGCTTCACCCAACTAGTCCAGTCGCCAACCAGGATAAATAAAAACTCCAGCAAGCACACTACCCTGGATTGGATACTAGTCAGTAAGAGCCCCCAGTCATATATTGCAGGCTGCTTATCAGATAGCCTCAGTGATCACTCCCCAACATTCCTACTCAAAAAATACCTATACCAAGCTAAACCTGTCATCTACTATCAAATACATAAAAAACTAAACTTTAACCCACTCACATTCATCTCATCCCTCAAAGAATGTAACTGGCATCTCTAAAGTACCTCAGTCTAGATGACGTAGTTGAATTTTTTAATACTACCTTCCTAAACATCCTTAATTACCATGCCCCCATAAGATTTTCCAGAACCAAAGCACAACCCTCCCCATGGCTACAGAAAACCACTAAGTCAGATATGAAAAACAGGGATAAAGCCTGGGAGCACTGGCGCAAAACCAAAACCCCCTCAACTAGACAGAAATTCCTAGAACTACGCAATAGAGTCAAAAAGCTAATAAAACAGGACAAATTCCAGTACTACCAGTCTGCCCTAGACTCCTCACAACACAGCCCCAAACAATTCTGGTCCTCCATAAACGCCATCCTCCACCCAGGTAAAGTCAGTACCCCTCCTCCTAACATCCGACACTCCTCAGAAAATATTGCTACCTCATTCAACACACACTTCACCCAAACCATACTATCTCTAGCTAAACAACACAACCCCCTCCCCTCCAACCCACACCTTCAACTAGTAATCTCCCCACTGCTTTCTCTTTTTCTCCTGTACCTACCTCCAACATAAAAAAACTCTTAACTAAACTTAAGCCCACCAAATTAGCAGCCAGAAGTTAGGTGACTAACCACCCAAGTGCATACCTACAAATCGCAGCTGATGCTCTGGCCTACCCAGTATCAATCTTGATTAACCAATCTCTATCAGAAAGTTACGTTCCCACATTGTGGAAAGTATCACATATAATTCCCCTCCACAAAGGCGGCCCCTCCACAGAACTAACCAATTACCGCCCCATAGCTATTCTCTCTCCACTCTCCAAAGACTAGAGAGATGCATACACTCTCAGGTCTTAGACTACCTCCTTACTAACAACCTCTTTTCCAATACTCAGCATGGTTTCTGACCAAACCATAGCACCACCACTGCCTTACTCTCCTTTACTAACACTATCCTTCAGCATAAAAACAATGGCTATCTCTCCTCTGCTACTTTCCTAGACCTATCTAAAGCATTTGACATGGTCCCACACAAACAACTCATCTCTGTCCTCAGTAACCTATCCTTCTCTCAGTCAGTCACCAACTGGTTTCAGAGTTACCTGTCTGACTGCCAACAATCTGTTGTATGGCAGAATGACATTTCTCCCCAACTACCTGTCTCCATAGGGGTTCCCCAAGGATCCATCCTTGGACCCCTACTCTTCTCTGTTTTCACCAATAATCTAGCCTCTGCCACCAAACATGGCACTCTCATACAATACGCAGATGACTCAACCATCATCTGCTCAGCCCAGTCCCTACCCAAACTGCAAAAAGTCACACAGGAAGCCTTTTCTTCTGTTGAAACTTGGTTATCCAATGCCAAATTAATACTCAACCCAAACAAAACTAAACTACTCATCTTCCAACCCACCAAACATACTCAAAACAACTCTCACTTTAACACCACAGCAAAAGACAACACCACTATATACCCAACTGAACACACCAAATTGCTACGAGTGGAAATAGACAATAAACTAAAATTTGACATTCACATATCCATAACCATAAAAAAAGCCCACAAAAAACTAGGAGCGTTATACAGAAATAAGCAACTTCTCACCAAAGCAGCAAAGATTTCAATAGCAAATTCCCACCTTAACTCCACCCTACTTTATGCCTCTCCAATATATACCAACCTGAGGCAATGCGATCTAAACAAGCTAGAGACCTGCTACAACAAAAATCTCCAAATTTGCCACAGGGGCATCCTACCGTAGTCACCACTGTCTCCCACTTGCTGAACTGGGCTGGCTTGAACTCCCTTACCTCCTTCAATGATATCAACTCTCACTCACCCACAAACTAGTAAACCATCCACTAAATGTCCCATCCCTCCAGAATCTACTCCAACCCTATCGCACCACCAGACCACTAAGATCCAGCAACAAAAATCCCTTTCAGATCACTAAAGCCAATAACTCTGCTGGTGAAGCACTATTCTCTTGCGCCATAGCCAAATTATGGAACTCCCTCCCACCCACAATTACCTCCGTACTATCATGCACCTACTTCAAAACTTTACTAAAAGAACACCTAAAAACATGCTGGCTATGCCCTTGCAACTCCCACTCTAATATTACCCACCCCATCCAACCACTACCTTTCTTTCCACCCCACTAACTACCTTGATTATAGCAAGCTCAGATGCTCATAAGCCTAGTACTTATTATACAGCAGGAACTTCTTATTGTAACATTTGTTGATGTCTGTTATGTACTTCGCAGATAAAGATTCCAGTTGTCTACTGATGTACTATGTTCTTCATCTGTAAATATGTTTGTAATTAATTGCTATGTTAATCAAATTGTTAATTGATATGTAATCCAATGTAACTACTGTCTGTTTAACTGTGGAGCTTTTCTCCCCGGGCCTCCACTGAAAATGGACCTACGTCCAGTCGGACACTCCCGGTCAACAAATGTAAATAAATAAGTAAATAAATAAATAAATAATAAAAATAGAAAGACAGATGTGATAAAACTAATGTGTAGTATCAGAACAGATCAGGATCTATCATGCACTATTACAAATATCAAATTAACAATATCAGCACAGGCAGAAAAACTTAGAAGATATGCATATAAATATAAAGGAAAAGTACAAAATAAGCAATTTATTGATGACTCACAAAAGTTTTATAGAGAACTGTGTAATTAGGTAAAAGTAACTGAAACATCTCCAAAAAAAGAAAAAATAGATACGTTTTGGAGAAATATCTATGAAGACCTTGTGGAACATAAAGATGTTAAATGGATAGAAGAAGTAAAAGAAAGAATAAGAAGTTCAAATGTATAGGATACAAAATGGGATGAAGAAACAGCCAGAGAGATTGAAACAACTTAAGAAAATCTCCTAACCGGAAAGCCCCAGGCCCAGATGCAATACCTAACTTCTGGCTAAAAGTACTAACATCTTTACATGAAGATTTAGCCATGAGTGAAAACTATTTATATGCGCACCCAGAACAGACACCAGCCTGGTTAACAAGGGGAAAAGCAATACTCATACTTAAGAGTGAACCTTAAAGCTATCCTAAAAACTATAAATCAATAACTTGCCTTCCGATAATGTATAAACTTTACACTGTAATTAACGCAGACACAAGTTTACAGTCATTTAGAGGAAAATGCAAATCAAGGCAATAGAGCAAAAAAAGAATGTCATATGGAACAAAGGATAATTTGCTGTTAAATACATTCATGATGGAGAACTGTAAAAAGGGGAATAATCTACGTATGGCATGGAGAGACTACAAAAAAAGCATATGACAGTATCCCACATTCGCAGATAAAAGAGAGCTTAAAAATCTATAAGATACACCTACACTGACTGATTAAACTACAGCGACCATATAACAGAGGCAAACCACTTTGCAGTTAAGGCATGATAAAGGACAAATTACTATGCCAGGGATAAAAATTCAAAGAGGGATATTCTAGGGTCACTGTCACCACTGCTATTCTGTCTTGCTCTTAATCCATTAAGTTGTCTACTTAACAAATTAGGTCATGGCTATAACTTGGCTCCAAGAAAACAACAAAGTGTAAAGACATCTCCTCTTCTTTTTGTACGTGATTTAAAACTATATAGGACATCAGATGAGGAACTGAAAAACTGCAAGTGGCCAAAAATATTTCAGATGATATAAGAATGTTATTTGGTCTTGATAAATGTGCAAAAGCAACCTTTAAAGCAGGAAAGCTGCACAACACTGAGAGAACATCAGTTTGGGACAGGAATGTGATATAAAAGAACTTGAACAAGAGGGAGTGTATAAATATTTGGGAATTGATGAAGGATCAACAATAAAACATGAGCAAATGAGAATAAAACTCATTAAAGAATATTTTAAAAGACTAACCCCCAGATTCAATAAACTCCATGCAGGAATAGTGCTATTCCTGCATGGAGTGAACCATGTCCACTTCCTGTGTAGCTTTAACAGCAGCGCACCTTGCATATTCATGAAGGCGCGCTGCTGCTAAGGGTAAACAGACACAAACACTACTGAGTGCAGGGGGCGGGTTTAGGTAGTGCATACACATCTAACATGCCCCCTGCACTCAGAAAGTGCCGTACGGCAATTTTTAAAAGCATTTCAATGTACACGGACACTGAAATGAAATAAAATGAGTATTTCAGTGTCCGCAGACACTGAAATAGAAAGGGGAGCAAGAAAGCAATTTGGGGGTGTGTGACAGGTTCTGTCACACACCCCTACATTGTAAAAGTGCTGTACAGCCATATCCATCAACTGTACAGGTTTCCTCAGAATGGCCAGATGCCTGCCTCACATACCTGTCAACCTCCAAGAGCAAGAAAGCTGTACAAAACCATAAATAATGGGGAGAACAAAGGCACAAAACAGGGACACTTCTTAAATATTGCATGTACAATCCCAGAAAGTGGGTAGAATAAAAGGTTTGCATTTGCATGGACTTCCTGAAGGGTATGAAGACTGAAACCCAAATGTCTGCCATTGTAAAAGTGCCATATGGCCATTATAGCCCTCAACTATACAGGTTTCCATAGAAAGCCCAGATGCCTGTCTCACATACCTGTCAACCTCCTAGAGCAAGAAAGCTGTACAAGGCCAAAAATAACAAATTTATTTTTTCAATACTAAGGTAGCTGGTCTAAAATGGAAGTGTGAGTGCATACAAAATGTGAAACCACCCATGTATACACAAGTGTCCCATACAGTACAGTCACACTCCATGGTAATGTAATGAAATCCTATAGAGGGACATCATATAAAGTAAATCATGTACACTCACTAAATTAAGTTATTATTCTGATAGTTTTTAAAAATTAAAAGTGAGCAATGGATAGCAGTGCTCAGCTATGCTGAGCAGGTTTAAGCATTGCTTAGACGTGAATGCTAAGCAGCAGTCAGCTCAGCTAAACAGATTTGCACACTGTTAAGCAGGGCTCAGCAATTTTCCCTTTAAACACTGCTCAAATCGGCTTAGTGGAACTGCACACCACTTAGGTGAGCTCAGCATGTTCAACTCACAGTATAAAGTGGAGGTCTGGGACCATCTGGCACACAATCTCACCAATGCCACTGGCATCCACAAAACTGGTGAGCAGGCACAGCATCACTATGCTGACCTAAAATGGAGGAAGGGGATGCTCTTGGCCCAATGGATCAGAGATGCTCGGGACAACGGTACTCCAGCATTTTGTAAGTATCCCAGATATAGCTGTGCCAAATTCTAGCTTGAGTATGAGATAGAGAGGTGTACATAATGTTTGTTTTCTCCCCCTACAGCTGCAGTAGAGAGGGCTAGCAATGCTGAGGCCCATGCAGACAGACTGACAAGGCTGCGCTGACAGGCTGGTGAGTACAGATCTACCTTACAGTATATAGTGAAATAAATAAGTAGTAGTGAAGTGTTTACTGTATTCTGTGTGTCCAACAATTAAAGAAACTTTTGACAGACTGATAGTGATCTACAGTATATGCAGTAGTAGAGCAGTTTGTCATATAACTATAATAAATTCTTAAACCACCAACTGTTGTGTTTATTTTGGTATGTTGTTGTAGAAATACAATTTGTACAGGTTCTGCACAGAAAATATGGCATTGACAGCATAAATTAACAGAGGTTATTCTGAGAACCAGCTATAATACAAAACAGTAAAATGTGGAGCTGTAAAACAAGATATAAATGAAATATGTAATACTGCATGCACTAGGAGCTGAAGCCTGAATAGTAATGCCAAATGTGTTATAGTGTGTCTCCTACTGCAGTGCTTTGTGTTAACCTTTGCTTTCCAGATTGTATTATTTCAAAGGATTACTACACAGTACATTAACTATCTGTCATGCATGAATCCCAGGATTACAAGTTCAGACTGTCTAACCCACATAGTATTAGGCAGAAAACAGTAAAACAAGAGACAGCAATTCCCCGGTAGCACAGTGTGATGAGAAACAGCCCTGTAGTTCATTTTAGCACACCCAGAAATGGTTCGAATCCAGGGATTGGTACTGAGATGTGTGCATATATACATTCAAGAAATCAGGAATATTTGTAGAAACAGTCAGATAGTGGTAAGAGATATATTCTACACAGGTCTTACAAGTAAGGAAATATTTGTAGTAGCTGTTTGAAGGGTATAATAATACACTGTGTAAACTGTCCCACTGTCCAACCCCATGCCTGCAAATGACAGCAGGATAGATCCACACACCATGCCCTCTTCCTGATACTTGTCTCAAGTGTCATGCTGTCATGGCTAGTGGTCACTGCTGCCAATCACCTCGGACACAAATAGGAAGCCAGGTGAACTATGCTAGTAGCAGACTCACACAGTATCATTGCAGGGTACCCCTTCTTTGTCAAGTATGTAACACTGACATGTACAAGCCCCCCTCCAGTAAAGTAGCCACAGTTCACCGAGTGTGCCCCATATCATTCCAGGTTGACAGTCTAACAGGTATGTATGTGCCACACAAGCTATGGGCCATGTGTAGATGTAAAGTGAGGGCAGACCTGTAAGACTATTGACCAGTACTGTTGTGAAAAATAGAAGCCTATACAGTTGTTAATGAACTCTTCCCCCCCATCATCTAATATACTATGGGTATGTTGTTCTTAAAACCTATTGTTGGGATATGTATTCTATTATTGTTCATATATTTCAATGGTTGCATATTAACATACCTTGTTCAAATATCAATATTGGTGGCCTGTTGCCATCAATGTAACTTGCATGATATTAAAATGCTTACTGTTGTTCCTGTTATGTATGTGTTCTGTTTGCTATGCAACTGTTGCAAATCTGTTGGTTTTGGTTAATTGGAACACTCATGCATGCTGTTATAACTAATTTTGAAATGTGTTGTTTATGACTAACCAATATATCTGGGAAAACCACAACACTATAGTATGCTTGGGAAGGCAGATCCCGGGGGATCCACCTGTCCCGCCCCATCTGGCCGTGGCACTGGGCCCCAGGACATCTGGAACCCAACCTGGAACATCCTCCTCTGCTGGTCCTGCACCACATTTGGGTGTAACCACCTCAGGGGACGGGGCCCACCCCCCCGGGCACAGAGAGGAGCCCATCACCCACAGCATGTTCCGGGGTATGGTGCGCAGCATCATCCACTCGGAGTTGGATGGGGGGCTGTGCCAGATGGAGGGCCGCCTGGCACACCTGGAGGGGCAGCCTGCTCCTGGTGTCCAGCCACCAGCACAGCCACCTTCGGGGCCATGAAGATGTAGTGGTGACTGCCATTATGTGGGGACCTCAGTCCCACTGTATCCATTTGGGGGCTCATAGGCCTCTGATTACCAACCATCCTCCCTGTCCAAGGTGTTTACCCCCCCCATTTGTCTTATATCACCCCTGTCTGCTTTCTTGTGTGTCTTGTCTGTCTGCAAATGCTACCTATCCTACCCAACCTACCTCCCCAATCATACCTACAGCTCTTCCCAAACATCCCACTCTCACCTTAAAAAAAAGGCATCACCATCATTGGTCTATCACTAGGGAATAAGTACTTAATGCTTTTTCTGACCAAGAACACTGAATCAATGGGCCCAAACAATAACCCAGCATGCATTCTAAATAGCATGAAACGTGAGTTATAAGACCCTCTACAATTGCTATTCAACTGTAGCCTCCAAACAAGTTCTGTGCCTCACAGATGAAGAACAGCAACTGTCATCCCTTTGCACAAATGTGGGCCATCTACAGACCCTGGAATCTGGAAACTTATAAGTCTCACTGGTGTTGTATGCAAAGCCAAGGAATAATGACATGGGAAATCTCCAGAATGGACCCAACCCAGTTTGGTTTCATCAGGGGCAGGTCATGCCTACTTAACTTGCTGGACTTCATTGAGAAGGTCATCAAAGCAGTGGATGAGTGCAAAATGATCCACACTGCCTACATTAATTTGATCAAGGCATTTTACACAATACCCCACTCAGGCATTGTTGACAAACTCAAGAGGTTATGTATAAACCCATATGTCACCCAGTGAATAGCCTGCTGAACACTAGAAGTTAGAATTGGGGAGTCCACCTCTACAAAGAGGCCAGTCACAAGTGGAGTCCCTCAGGGATTGGTTCTGGGACCACTCATTTTTGGCATTTGCTTTTATTAAGTCACTAAAGTGAATAACTTTGCAGACAATTACCAAATTTGAGCAGTCATAGAATCCCCCACCAACACAAATGTTCTCCAGAAAGGAGTGACTCAGACAAATAACTGGTGTCAGAGTCGTGAACTAAAACTACAAACCAAGAAATGCATAGGTGCATCCTTCAGGAAGTTATCCACCCCTGGTAACCATTATATTGACAACACATCCCTAAGAGTTCACCCAGTATTCACGGACTTAGAGACACACACAAACAGTAATCTAGCCTTTCACCATCATGTGTCTAAAAGTAGTGAAGAAATCATTCTATGTTGTGCAACTTGAAAACAAAAGTATGTCATCTAGGTCCAAGGAGTTCACTGTTCCTTTGCATTTGGCATTCATTAGACCTATCATTGAGTACAACACCCCCTTTGGTATATACCTAACCAGGCACATCCAACAACTGGAACATCCACACTATTCTGTCTCCTGCAGGCTGTTGATGGG
Organism: Protopterus annectens; assembly: GCF_019279795.1. Taxonomy (NCBI): domain Eukaryota; kingdom Metazoa; phylum Chordata; order Ceratodontiformes; family Protopteridae; genus Protopterus; species Protopterus annectens. The sequence continues at coordinate 635,819,654 of NC_056732.1, read as the reverse complement.
AGATCTATGACTGGCATACAAGGGATTGTCAGACTTCACACTGATAGACCTCCTGCATATCTGCAAAACAAACGGCACCAAAATCACCTGTTCTAAAGACTTAAACCTTACCTGTGATATAAATAGGACATGTTGTACAAAGACGTATACATTCCCAGAGGCTACCACTTCACTGGAACAGGCACAACATACATGGAAGTAGACTTCCTCCCTAACCCAATTCAAGTGTAACATGGACAAATGGATGAAGAACAAGAAATCCATCCTTGGTTTGTCACCTATATCTCTAATTGACACAGGGAGCATGTAAATGGTTCCTCTCCTAGATCTCTGCTTGTAAATGATTCATTCCCCAAGCCTCTGCTTACACTTATATAGTGTACCAGAACTTGTCAGAGATTTGGGATGCATGGCTAGGCTTAAAAAGGTTATTGTGTTTGTTCACCTAATACACACCTATGAATCTATAAGTAAAATATTTATTTTGCAGGCAGGGGAAGCCTCACTATACCCTCCATGTATGATGTCATACATCCCATACATTCTGTTAATCAGTGAAAACATCTGAGAATGCACTAATCCTTCACTGATCAGGGAGACAGAGCAAATCTAGTGGCTCAATTCAGCTCAAACATCACCCTCCCCCACTCCTCCCTGGCTACCCCCTGTTAAATCCATACTAGCATACTCCCCCCAACTATTATCAGAGATCAGGTTCTGGTGGCACTCATTTTGGCCAGAAACCCTGCCTCAATGCACCTCAATGATATCCTCTGGTTGCCTCCTGAATAGTATAAAACACGACCTATAAGGACCACTTGAGGCACTCTTCATCTACAGTCTCAAAACAGGTTGCATACCAAGTGAATGGTGGACCGCAACTGTCATCCCGCTACATAAGAGCATATCATCAAACCACCCCAGGAACTGCAGACCACGCCTCTCAACCATAGTGAATTTCTCAGTATCTACCGGTTTTGAGGACAAAATATCAGGGTGCCAACGCATTCCAGAGTGGCCCCCTTAATTTTCGAAGTTCCCTGTCTTTTTTTTTTATTAGCACTTTAAATTTATGGCTGATATCACCACCAGCCTACAGCGACATGTGTGATGACATCAGCTACTGCCTGTTGTACTCTGGGGGGGAATAGTGAATATAACACCAATGGCGGCATGTGTGTATAAGTTTTGCAGAGTCCACTCACATGTCCCATGCCTCCAGGTAAGAAAACTGTTATCCAACAGGCTGGTAAGTTTTCTCTTTATTTTATCTGCTGGGCTGGCCAAGTGTGCAGTTAATTTATTTTATCATAGATCCGTTCGTTGTTGTGCATCTGTAAGTCTGGCCAAGAACTGTGTGCATTATAAGTCCACTGTTTTGTGCATTTAGTTTATCTGCTGGCATTAACCATTGCTGTGCATCAATTTATCTGCTCATTAGGTGTGTGTACTTAATTTATCTGCTAGCTGCTTGCAAGCATTATTTTATCATGCCACCGTTGTTTTGATCTGCTGGCTGCAAGCATTATTTTATCATGGCCCTCACGCTTTCTCTTCAAGTGTGCAGTAGCACATCTGCTGGCCATTCAGGTTATTTGCTCCTTAGAGTGCCGCTCACTCAATTATCTGCAAGCATTATTTTAGTTTTAAACTCCATTCATTGTTGTGCATCTGCAGGCCATTTCAGTTTATTTGCTCGTTTATCTCTATTTTAGATGTTTGGCTACCATTTGTGCATTTAGTGCATCTGCCATTCAGTTTATCTGCTCATTAGAATGCTGCTCACTCAATTTCTGCTCATTAGAATGCACTCACTCAATTTCTGCTCATTAGAATGCCACTCACCCAATTATGTGCGAGCATTTTAGTTTTGAAGTCCGTTCGTTGTTGTTCATATGCGGGCAGTTTCAGTTTATTTGCTCATTTATCTCTATTTTACATGCTTGGCTGCCATTTATGCATCTGCCGTTCAGTTTACCTACTCATTAGAATGCCACTCACTCACTCAATTCTGCTGGCCAAGTGGGGGGAGGTGTGTGTGTGTGTGTGTGTGTGTGTGTGTGTGTGTGTGTGTGTGTGTGTGTGTGTGTGTGTGTGTGTGTGTAAAATGCCCCAGTGCCCCAGTTGAGGGTACCTGGTGGTTAGAGCTAAACGGTCTCCTTAGGTACAAGAAGCAAGAGCCTGAATTCCCTACCCACACCAGCTCTTTGTTCTGTTCCTCTTAGAATTTGTGGTTTTCTAGCAAATTAGTGAGAACTTATTCTTCTTTTTCTACTTCTACTTCTTTCGGCTGTTCCCATTAGGGGTCACCACATCAGATCATCTGTTTCCATTTCTTCCTGTCCTCTGCATATTGCTCTGTCACACCAACTACCTGCATGTCCTCTCTCACCACATCCATAAACCTTATCTTAGGCCTTCCTCATTTCCTCTTACCTGTCAGCTCCATCCTTAGCATCCTTTTGCCAATATAACCAGCATCGCTCCAAAGCACATGTCCAAATCAATGCAATTTTGAACTAATTCACTAAGTAATGATAGGAAGACTGAAACTTTAATGTCTATCTTTCAGGAAAAGCATGGTAACACAAAACATTTTATTCTAGCATCTTTTCTAAGATTGTACAAGCAAGGTTTAAAATGTCCAAGAACGAACAATAAAAACTGGTAACAAGTCTGTTGAAAACACTGCAGTTAACTGCACCACTCTTGTAAATGAATAAATTCTGTTTATTCCGATAACAATAACCGACAAAATACACAGAAAAAACTTAGCGCTTTCACCCAGTCACATACCGGGTTTCATCAGAGTACATAGCTGGTGGAGCAGTTTTCTTAAATACTGTTTCTTAATCAATTGCTTGACCTGCAATTAGGATACTAATGACATAATTGTGTGAATTACAAAAAAAGTTGGCAATTTAAAAGAGAAAATAAATACTTTTGGATCTACAACCGGATATATAAGTATTATATCGTATCCATAACAACATAAATAATATTAAATAGGATAATACCTAACATAAAGACTAAATCTACTAATTGATTACATCTTAATTATAGCGGGTGGAAAAAAATATATATACATAAAAATATATATATATAATATATATGTAAGCAAACAACCATAAACGTCTATACAGGCCCTGCACATATCTTAAAATGACATAAAAATCAAAAACTTACGAACTGTATAAACACAGATGCTAATCTAAAAAAATACTTGTAAAAACTATTAGTAAAACTGGTAAATATTATAAATATAATAAATAAAGTAAAATCATTTAATAATGTATGTATAACAATTGAAGTAAATAAATATAATTAATAAATAACAATATTTATATAAATATGTAATAAATACTATAAATACAGTTAATGCAATAAATATTCAACCACTAAATAGTATAAGATTTCATTCTCAAAAAGCTGCTAATGGATATATATTCATTAATGCCAGGTTTTTACTGGCCTGAACTGCCAAAGGCATTCTTTCATTTCCAACAAGTTATTTACATCTCCTTCTTTTATTGTAGTATCGGGCACTCTATCAATTACAAAAAACAGAAATTTTTTGAAAGTTGGGCATACTATACTATGCGTTTGTTGATTTTTTGTTTTTTATATCCCTATTATGTTCACTTCTTCTCTCTCTCAGCTTTCTAATCGTCTTTCCTATATAGAATGCCTCACATGATAAACATGTCGCTAGATAAATTACTTGTTTCGTATTGCAGTTCACAAAACCTGGACATCTAATAACTCTATTATATCCCGTTATGGCTACATAGGGCCCATCATTAATGTATCTGCAAGTCTTGCAAAATCCACACTTTTTCATGCAGGATTTTTTGTTAGCCTCTTGGGTTTCAAGTATTTCTTTCAAATTTCTTCCTCTACTAAATACAATGGAGGGGGTTGCACCTATTTGATCCATTATTCCACTGTTATTACTAAACACACTTTCCCACACATCTTTTACTACCTCCACTATAACTTTATGGTAATGTCAATGAACATGCCATATTTTTGTCTGTGGAGGTTGTTTTTTTCATCCCTTCTTTACCAATTTTTAATATAGGCTTAAAATGTTCATGTCTTTTCTGTATAATTTCCTCTTTCAAACTAGCAATGAGGTTGTCAGGATAATCTCTTTCCGAAAACATTTTACATAAAAAATCTAACTCACTAGTGAAAATAACGTCCTCACTTATTATTCTCGACAACCTAATCATTTGTCCTTTTATTAAAATTCTTTTCTGAAAATAAGGATGACAACTTTTAAAATGCAAATACGAATTTGAAAATGTTTTTTTGCGGAATATGTTAGATTCTATTGTCCCCTCTTTTTTATAAATATTAATATCTAGATATTCACATTTGTCTTTACTTGTATTGTAAGTGAATTTTAGGAAAGAAGTCGTGTTTCCTAAATAATCAATAAAATCCTTCATTTCTTCTATATTTCCTTTCCAAATTACTAAGATGTCGTCCAGAAATCTTAAGTAAAGAACTACTTTGGACCAAAATGTGCAGTTAAATACATGTTGTTGTTCACATTCTGCCAGGACTTGCACACCTTGCTCCCATCGCAACTCCTGACACCTGTTTAAAATATTCACCATCTTGTTGAAAAAAGTTATTAAAAAGAATCATTTCCATGAAATCCATTAATACTTTTCTTTTAACAGTATGCTGATTACCATATCTCGATAAACTTTTTTCAAACAACTCAAGTCCTATATCATGAGGTATGACTGAAAATAAATTAATAATATCAATAGTAACTAAATATGTGTCAGTAGAAATCCTGTCCCTATTCTCGTGTAGTTTTTCTAAACAATGCCATGAATTCTTTAAGATGTGGGCAATATTACTTATAACTTCTTTGCAACTAATATCAATAAAATGTGCCAAGGACTCCGTTTTGGAATGTTTTGCTGCTACTATTGGTCTAAAAGGGGGGTTACCCACATCTTTGTGAATTTTTTTTGGTATCCCGAACACTTTAGGTGTAATGGGGTGTTCTACTACTAAGTAATCGTGTTCAACTTTATTAATACATCCATCTATACGTAGTTCATAGAGCTGCCAGTCAATTTTAGTTTGTGCTTTAACCATATCATACCTTGAAGATCGGGCATATGTAGTTTCGTCGTTCAGCATGTTCATCATTTTATTTTTATAATCTACTGTACTCATGATTACAACTCCTCCCCCCTTCTCTGGTTTCATGATTCTATATTTGCTGCTAGTGCAAAGCTCATTAAGACAGAACCTCTCTGCTGTGGTTAAATTTTCATTCACTATGTCTTTAGTTTTAAATGCTTTTCTTATTTGTGAATCACAAAACATTTCAAATAAATGAATTACTGGATTGTTGGGGGGTATAAATGTACTAGCTTTCTTTATACTAAGACTGTTAGCTTCTTTTTTCCATCCTTCCTCATGATTTTGAAAAAACATTTTTAAATTCAACTTTCTTGTATATAGTCTCAGATTTACTAGGACTCTACCAATATCAAGCTTAAATGAAGGAATAAATTTAAAACCTTTCTTGAAAAGAGATATATAATCTAAATTTAATGTTTTGTCAGAATAATTATACACTGAAAAACCTGCCTCTGTAAATATTTCACAATGCATGGTTAAAAGTTCTGGTTTGTCATTCATTTGATTCAGCTCTAAAGAATCATTGTTTTCATCCAAAAACATGTCAACTTCATTGTTGCTAAATACAGGATAATCATAAATTTCTGTCCCCTTATTGACTTCCACATTTTCATTTTTGTCATTTAATACTATGCTATGTACAGTATTGTCTGTGTGATCTCTGTAATGTAAACCTATGTCATTTATCTGTTCCTGTAGTTGTTCTGATAATGTCTTTGTGATCTCCTTAGTGTTTGTTCTTCTAAAAAATCTTGTCGTCTCTGGTCATTCCTGTACTTAGTATTCTACCCATAATCATTTCTATTATTAGTTCCTCCATTGTCTTTTAAATTCCTTAAAATGATTGTAAGCCCTGTTATTAAAATAATCATCTGTGTCCCTATGAAGTTTTTTATTTTTAAAATCAAGGCCTTTGCTAACATATCTGTTCATATCAGCTAAGATGTTATCCAATCTGTGTTTGTTATGCTCAAAAAGTAAATCATTTCTTATGCTACTATCCAATTTTAATAGAATATCATTTAGTTTAATTAACTTATTATTATTATTTTTAATAATCAGTTTCATTAGCTGTTTACCAGCATTATCATAAATGTCCAAAAGTTCTTTAAACAGGTCATTGTCGTCAAAGCCAAAAGGTATTTTGAGCACAAGTGTCACAAAGCCAAAAAGTTTTTTTGAGCACAAGTCCCTTAGGCACCTGATTAAGTTAAAACATTGTCCATTTGAAGTGCTTTGTATTTCCTAAGCTGTTTCTCAAACTCCTCCAATTGCTTGTTTAAGTTCCCCATGTCGTTCGACTGTTGAGCTATAGATAATCTTGGTGCAGTCAATAGGATATCCAAACCTCTCCCATCTATTGTTGCTGCCATTGGCTTGTGGTAACAGCCCTATTTGGTGCATTCCGTCCTCCTATAGATTCCTGAGAACTATGTTTTCGCCAGAAGACTACAGCCTAAAAAAAAAAGGCAAACCAAAATAGAAATAATAAAACTTGTAGATCAACACTGTGGGTAATCTTCTTTCAGTGCGTAAAAAAGTGCGGTAATCTTCTTGGAGTGGTAAAACAGAAAAAACCTTCAATATCAATACTTAAGTCCAAGAACGAACAATAAAAACTGGTAACAAGTCTGTTGAAAACACTGCAGTTAACCGCACCACTCTTGTAAATGAATAAATTCTGTTTATTCCGATAACAATAACCGACAAAATACACAGCTTTCACCCAGTCACATACCGGGTTTCATCAGAGTACATAGCTGGTGGAGCAGTTTTAGCATCTAGCATCTAGCATCTAGCATCTAGCATCTAGCGACATGTTTATCATGTGAGGCATTCTATATAGGAAAGACGATTAGAAAGCTGAGAGAGAGAATAAGTAAACATAATAGGGACATAAAAAACAAAAAATCAACAAACGCCTTATATATGCATAGTATAGTATGCCCAACTTTCAAAAAAATTCTGTTTTTTGTAATTGATAGAGTGCCCGATACTACAATAAAAGAAGGAGATGTAAATAACTTGTTGGAAATGAAAGAATGCCAAAACTGGCATTAATGAATATATATCCATTAGCAGCTTTTTGAGAATGAAATCTTATACTATTTAGTGGTTGAATATTTATTGCATTAACTGTATTTATAGTATTTATTACATATTTATATAAATATTGTTATTTATTAATTATATTTATTTACTTCAATTGTTATGCATACATTATTAAATGATTTTACTTTATTTATTATATTTATAATATTTACCAGTTTTACTAATAGTTTTTACAAGTATTTTTTTAGATTAGCATCTGTGTATATACAGTTCGTAAGTTTTTGATTTTTATGTCATTTTAAGATATGTGCAGGGCCTGTATAGACCTTTATGGTTGTCTGCTTACATATATATTATATATATATATATATATATTTTTATGTATATATATTTTTTTCCACCCGCTATAATTAAGATGTAATCAATTAGTAGATTTAGTCTTTATGTTAGGTATTATCCTATTTAATATTATTTATGTTGTTATGGATACGATATAATACTTATATATCCGGGTTGTGTCAAAAAAAGTATTTCTTTTCTCTTTTAAATTGCCAACTTTTTTTGTAATTCACACAATTATGTCATTAGTATCCTAATTGCAGGTCAAGCAATTGATTAAGAAACAGTATTTAAGAAAACTGCTCCACCAGCTATGTACTCTGATGAAACCCGGTATGTGACTGGGTGAAAGCGCTAAGTTTTTTCTGTGTATTTTGTCGGTTATTGTTATCAGAATAAACAGAATTTATTCATTTACAAGAGTGGTGCGGTTAACTGCAAGGTTTAAAATGTGTCCTTGGTTTGGGGCCTTTGCCCCCCCCCCAAATAAATTTTGGCTTTTTCCAGATTTCTTGTGCTGCATAGTTTCTCAGGAGAGAGAAGTTTAGTGCTGCTTATGTGAAGTCTGTTTGTGTTAGTAGCATGACATGTAGAATACTTGCTTTTGATGCATAAGGCTGTGGGTTGTACTCCACAGTATGTAGATGGATTGCTGATACTGTACTGTATTGTAGTTTTAAAAGGGGTGGATGCTACAGTCCTGAGAATGTCCTCTTTGGTGGAGATACCTAATAACTATGAACCTGTTGTCAGTTTGCCATCCATAGCCTATTGCAATATTAGTAGCTTATCTTGTTTTAATGTAACAGGCAATTTATCCCTCAAGGGCAACAGGCACTTTATTTGTAGATGAAACAATGAAATATAAAGTTGTTTGCTAGCAGCAATCTCTTCATTAGTTGTAGATCTCTTCAATGTGGAATAATTTAGATGACTTTTACTTCTGCAGAGATTGTGCATATTTACTAATACTGGTGGATTGTAGAAGTTTGAGTAAACTTTTATTATGGAAATGTTCTGAATTTAGCAGTTTTGTCATTATTGGTTCATGCATTATGTTTCATTGCTTACTGGAAAATGTTCTAAACAATAAATTTCAAATGCACTCTAACAAGTGTGCTGTATTACACAAGGAATATCATTTAATACAATCGGGAAGATGTATCAATGAAAACATGTATGTTTCCTTTCAAAGGGGCCTATGATTTGAAAACAGCCCAAAGGTAATCTTTACCTGCCACTGGCCAGATGCATTTTCTTTGAATGTGGGTTTCAATGTTGTTTCAATGAATGTGAGTTTACTTTCAAAGGCAGAGAAGTTTTAATGCTAAGTCTAATTTCACTGTGAGACTGTATTGCTTTGTTTAGCAGATGTCTATTAGTGTCTGTGCTATAAAATATAAAATAAAAGTTTTAAATGAAATCCAAATAATCGTTTTAGAAGTAAAGCAGTATCCACATTACACTGTTGATGGTAAATGGGGAAAAACAGCCAAATAATGGGACATTGGACTAGCTGCAGGGGGGAGGGCTTTGTATGGGGGGGCCCATTCGTCCATGATTTTGTCAGGTGGGAAGGGGCGGAAAACTCAGACAGCCCTGGGCGGCACAAATGCTAGCTATGCCACTGATCAGCAGGCCATGGAGAATGACTTTTGGAGGACCTAGTAAACTATAATATTATTTTGCCTGCCATTAAATGCCCTACTTTTACCACAAAACCCACATGCTGCAAGTCACCAAAAAAAAAAAATCCTAAGGTTCATCATCTTCTCCCTTCCCAGTGAACATCATTGCTACACATTAAAAAAAATGGTACCATTTACTACAGGGTCTGGGCCATATTTTGGTAGTCTGTTTTTCAGTTTGGGTTTGAAAGTTGGTATCCCCAATTCCATCTGAGTGGGTGGGGTTACATAATTTTGTATGCAGATTTTATGTTAATCAGCGTACAGATTTGTACCTATTTTCCATGGGCCTTTGTCCAGATTTTTGATGTTTCAGGTTGAATATGCTAGGACCCATCCCAGCTTGGCTTTCTTAAGGGAAGGTCATGCCTACTAAACCTAGTTGATTTCCTGAAGAAGGTCACCAAGGCAATGGCAATGAGGGTAAAACAGTGCATATCACAACTTGGCTAAGGCATTTAACACAATACCTCACTTGGGCATTGTTGAGAAATGACTGAAAATAAAAAACTCCAAACTCAGACGAAAAGACACCAATTTAATGGTACACTAGTACAAAAAATACAGACAGTATGTCCCAAAGGCTAAGCGTTTTCACCATAAAAATGGCTTCATCAGAGTAACAGTGGGAAATACGTACACAATTAAATAGCTTAATGACCTAACAAACTGACCAATCCACTCAGAAAAACTAAGAATGACGTAACATAGTAAATTACTGGAAAACTAAAAAGCAGCTTCAAACCAAGACCAAAAGACACGGACACCACATGTTAGCGCTTTCATTCACTTTAATATGCTGTGAACTTCATCAGAAAAACACTCTAACCACCCTAAAACAGCGTTTAAATACTTAATTAGCAGTCACATGACTGTATAATCATAATTAAAAATAAAGCTCATTTTTGTAAATGTAAAAAAAAAAAAAAATACATACAAAAATCCATATAGTGGAAATAGTAATCTAGTTTTAGACAGTAAAAGCCTGACAACAAGGTCCACAATTTAACTGAGTTGGAAGAAAAAGCACTTAAAAGTATGTGCATTAACACCCAAGTAAGGGTTATGACAGCAGATAAAGGGGGAAAATTTGTTATTATGGATAGAAAATACTTCATTACAGCAATGGAAGAAATGTTAAAAGACAATGACACATATCAGAGGGTAGAGTTGTCCACTATTAAAAATAGTTATCTGAAATTGGACACCTTACTGTTTGACATGTTTTGTCAAGGAGAAATAGACTATCAAACTTATGCTTATTTACAAGTTGAATTTCCCAAAATGTCAGTACTCTTTGGTATTCCAAAGATACAGAAAAACAATGTTAATCCCCCTTTTAGACCAATTATATCTGCAGCAATGTCTAAGACAGAAACACTGTCCATTTGGTTGGATTTTCTTTTAAATCCTGTGATGCAGGCTTTGAAACATTACCTGAAAGATTCATGGCATTTATTAGAAATTCTAAGGGACTTTAGACTACCAGATGGTACTTTTGTTTTTTCTTCTTTGGATGTAGTTTCTCTTTACACATGCATTGATCAGGAAGTAGGCTTGGAATTTTTGAGAGAATACTTAACTACAAACACTGATTTTGACAATACAAAGATAACTACTGTTTGTGCACTAATGGATCTTGTTCTTAACAATATATTTTTTAAATTCAATGAACAACTGTACAAACAAACATCAGGAGTAGCTATGGGGGCTAGAGTTGCCCCTGCTTTTGCTAATCTTGTGATGGTGAATTGGGAAAACAAGTTTCTTATTAAACACAGGTTGTTTGATAGGATATTGATATATCACCGTTACATTGATCTCTTTTTTCTTTGGCAAGGCAGCTATGAAGATTTTGAAATGCTAGTTTCTGACTTAAACAATTCCACTGACTTCATAAAGTTCATCATCAGTGGTTTTGGTTGTAGTCTCAACTTTTTAGATTTGAATTTGACATTTAACTTTCAGTCCAAACAATTCATTAGTAGCATTTATAGAAAGCCAGTGTTTGCTAACCAATATCTACATAGAGACAGCCTCCATCCTCCTCATATGAAAAAGGGTGTTGTTAAAGGATAATTAATTAGACTTAGTATATTAACTACATCAGACATTGATTTTACAAAAGAAATAGAGATTCTGAGAACTTTATTTGAGGCTAGAGGTTATGACAGATTATGGCTGAAGCAAATAGAAAAAGAAGTTCTAAAGTTAAGAGATGGCAAGGCAAGTCCAATTTTGAGAGGTCACACCCAACTTGAAGCATTGAATGAAGGACAGGGTATCAGTGACCACTCTAAGAATTTGAACAACAGTTTTACCTGTTCATTTCCACTTCCTATAGTTAATGAAATGTGGACCATTAGAAAAATTGTAGTTGACAATTGGAAAATCGTACTAGGTAACATTGATTTAGCCAAGATTATAGGACTGCGACCCCTGTTTACTTATAAAAAAGTTACAAACATTAAGAGTTTATTAGAACAGGGTTGCAACAAAAAAACTAATACAAAAAGTGCACTCATTCAGAAAAAAGGTAGTTATTCTTGTAATTCTTGTAGACAGTGTAGGTACATCAGTAACACATCTTCAGTGGAATTTAGTCACATAAAAATAACTGTTTGGACCAAAGGATATTATACTTGTCAAAGTGAAATGGTAATATATGTTGCACAATGTTTATCCTGCCCAAGTTTTTACATAGGAAAGACTACTAGGTGTTTAAAAAGACGTATTTATGAACATCTTTTAGCAATTAAGAAAAAAGAACAAACCAATGCTTTGGCAAAACATGCTGGTATCTGTATTGACTTCAAAAAGTTTGTTTTTTCAGTGATAGATACTGTTAGTCAAGAAACTTTTTCGGGTGATTATAAAACCTGGTTAGAATGTAAAGAATCTCCATGGCAAATTTACTTGGGTGCAGATATTGCACCAGGTCTAAATGACACCATTAACTTAAAGTGCTTTTTGCAAACTAAGTTGTAAAGCTTTTTAAAACTTCATTTTATGATACTTATTAGAATGTACAAAAAATTTTTAATTATGTTTTCTATTTTTACTATTTCCACTATATAGATTTTTATATGTATTTTTTTTTTACATTTACAAAAATGAGCTTTCTTCTTAATTATGATTATTCAGTCATGTGACTGCTAATTAAGTATTTAAATGCTGTTTTAGGGTGTTTAGAGTGTTTTTCTGATGAAGTTCACAGCATATTAAACTGAATGAAAGCGCTAACCTGTGGTGTCCGTGTCCTTTGGTCTTGGTTTGGAGCAGTTTTTTTAGTTTTCCAGCGATTTTGTGTCTTTTCAAGTTTTTTTATAGTCAATTACTGGTTGCAAATGTTTAAAGGCACAATATCAATAAAAACTGAATAATAAAATAATACAAATGTATATATATGAAAATCCAACCTAAAACAAATTACCTTGATCCTCTTCTTCTTTCGGCTGCTCTTGTTAGGGATCGCCACAGCAGATCAACTGTTTCCATTTCTTCCTGTCCTCTGCATCTTGCTCTGTCACACCAACCACCTGCATGTCCTCTCTCACCACATCCATAAACCTTATCTTAGGCCTTCCTCTTTTCCTGTTACCTGGCAGCTTCATCCTTAGCATCTTTTTCCCAATATACTCTGCATCCCTCCTCAGCATATGTCCAAACCAACGTAATCTTGCCTCTCTGGCTTTGTCTCCAAACCTTCCAACCTGGGCTGACCCTCTAATATACTTATTCTTAATCCTGTCCATCCATCCTCATCACACCCAGTGCAAATCTTAACATCTTCAACTCTGCCACGTCAAGCTCTGACTCCTGCCTTTTTGTAAATGCCACTGTCTCCAACCCATATAACATAGCTGGTCTCACTACCCTCTTGTACTTCCCTTTCACTCTTACTGGTACCTGTCTGTCACAAATCACTCCTGACACTCTTCTCCACCCACTCCATGCTGCCTGTACTCTCTTCTTCACCTCTCTTCCACACTCACCATTACTCTGAACTGTTGATCCCAAGACTTTAAACTCATCCACCTTCACCACCTCTACTCCCTGCATCCTCACCATTCCTCTATCCTCCCTCTCATTCACACACATATATTCTGTCTTAGTACTGCTGACCTTCATTCCTCTTCTCTCTACAGCATATCTTCACCTCTCCAGGGTCTCCTCCACATGTTCCCTACTCTCACTACAGATCACAATGTCATCTGCAAACATCATAGTCCATGGGGACTCCTGTCTGATCTCGTCTGTCAACCTGTCCATCACCATTACAAATTACAAATTACCTTGATCCTATATAGTCAAAAAAAGATGTATATATTGTTAAGATGTTAAGATGTATTTAAGAAGTATCCTAAATAACACTTGCTTTTTCGTTTAAAATTGGAAGAATGGCAATGCTATCATTCAAACCTGGGGAGGGGGGGTCATTAAGCCTAAGTTGCCACCTGGTCTCAATATTTTCCACTTTTAATTTCAAATCGCCCCCTCTCTCATTCCAAGTTACTTTATCAATTACAAAAAAGATGAATTTGTTAAAATTATTGCAAGTTATACTATGCCTTTATAATGCACTGTGAACATTATTCGTCCTGATAGCCCTTACATGTTCAGATATTCTTTCCCAGAGCCTCAGTGTGGTTTTGCCCACATAGAAACTAGTGCAGCTAGTACAAGTTGCTACATATACTAACATACTACTATTACAGCTACACCTGGTAAGGTAACACCTTAAAGGTATTGGCAATATGCTTAGAATTGTTAGTGGTGGTATCTGATGGGGTTGGTGTTTTGGTGTGACCTGAGTGTAGGAGTTTGTTTATGCCTGACCAGAATTTTTGTGGTTTATGTTTGTGGGTCTGCTGGAGCTGAAAGCAGAAGTTTTTTTGTCAGTCATTATAGATCTTTTAGCAGCATTTCTCAATTGTTTAAATTCTAGATGATCTGTTGGGTTTTTGGAAGCTCTCCATTTGGCCCAAATTTTGTTTCTGAGTGACATTTTCAATCTGGTTTCATTAGTAAGTCATGGAACAACATTAGTCCTAATTATGATAGTGCGTAAGGGGGCATGATAGTCTAGAATTTGTAAGAATTTACTGTTAAAGTATGAAACTGCCTCCTCTAGCTGGAAGTGTTTCAGTGGTGACCAGTCACAAGCTTTAAGTTCAGCCTGGAAGCATTCAAGATTAAAATTTTTATTGGATCGAGTAGTCCTAAAGAAATTAGAGTTGGGGATGTTGAGTCTTTGTCTGATGACATAGGTTAGTGAATGGTCACTAAGGTCATCAGGAAGAGTACCTGTTTTATATATTGTGGGTGATTGTTAACTAGGATCCAGTCTAGGGTGTTTTCTTTGTTGTTGGGTTTATTGGGTTCATTAGACCAATAATTGAGTATAATGCCCCATTCGGCATGCACCTCTCCAAACATCTGCACTAACTGGAAAGGCCACTGAAATACCTCACAAACAGAATGCATGGCCTCCAACACCTGTCCTATGCAGACAGGCTCAAATCACTATCACTCTACTCGGTATAGTAAAGATTGTTCAGGGATGATCTGTGTTTCACCTACAAGGCAATATCGGACACTGCCCTACTACAGATACTCCATATCCATAAGTCTAACTCCTTATGCACTACCGACTGGCCTGAATGGGCCCCAGGGCCATTAGCCTAGTAACCTCCTATGATCCTATGAACTCTCCAAACTAAGCATACATCCCTACTAACTCGCATGATTGCTGGCAGGCTCATTGATGGGACCCAAGAAGCCAGGATTGGTGAAACCACATCCACCAAAAGACTGGTTAACACTGGAGTACCACAGGGCTCCATGCTGGGCCCACTCCTGTTTGGTATCTACTTCCTGGTAGTCAGGGCTAATGTCAAAGGCCTTTGGCTCGCCAAATTCGCAGACAACTGTAAACTGGGAGCCATCATAAAATCATCCCATGACAAAACATCTTGCAAGAGGGTCTAACAAACAAATGACTGCTGCCAAAGCCACAGTTTAAAACTCAATATCAAGAAACACACTATAACTCCCTGTGGAAAACTGTCTACCCGTTTTAATTACTCCATCAATAAAACACCCCTAAGAGTCGATCAGGCAGTCATGGATCTGGGAACATATGCAGACAGTAAGCTGGTCTTTGACCAACATACAGCAAAGATACTAAGAAAATCTTTTTTTTTTTTTTGTTACCCAATCTATTGTTAAGGGTATGGCGTCCAGGTCCAAGAAACTTACAGTATCATGCTACTCAGCCCTTATCAGACCCATCATTGGGTAAAATGCCCTCTTTGGCATGTACGTAACCAGACACTTGCAACAGTTGGAAAGCCCACAAAGATTCCTCATCGGGAGAATCCAGGGCATGAATACCCTGTCCTACACAGACTGCCTAAACGTCCTGTCTCCTTATACTGTATCCTACATGTTTCTAACTTATAAGGCATCCTCAGAACCAGCCCTGATGAGTCTTTCATACAGCCAGGAAACAAACAGCACTAGAAACACTACAGTCAACCATTTGAACTTTATTTATGACACAAATAGATATGCTGGAGGGACAGCATCTGTGACACAAAGGATCCCCATGTTATGGAACAGGCTCCCCATCCATGAGAAGCAGAGTTCATCCATGACCCTTTTCAAATAAAACTTTGACCACTGGATGGGAAATCAAAAATTCACCCCCGGTCTGGCTCACATGTCTCTGATGGGCAGAGTCCGTCAGTAAGTATAGCATAGGGAACTTACAGACTTTGGGATCACCCAGTTTGGCTTTGTCAAAGGGCAGATCCTGCTCTTAACTTAGTTGACTTTTTTTCGAGACACCCAGGCGGCCATTGATGGGAGAAGGCAGTCCCATACAGCCTACCTTGCCTTGGCAAAGGTCACACAATACCTGCTCCAGGTATCATCAAAACATCATCATCGAATGGAAGGGCCTCACAGAAACGGATAACTGGTGCCCAGCCCCATGGCCTGAAGTTAAGCGCCAAAAATGCATAGTCCATACCCTTCGGAAAACCAATAAGCTGCCTACTACTGACTGGTGACACATCACTGAGTCATCAAAAATCTATCAGGGATGGGAGGACACAGTAGTTGTTGGTTACAGTCGTTTGTTGCTAGTAAATGTTGCTAACCTTTTCGCTTCACCTCCTATGTGAATCATCAAAGGGAAGGGATCTGCAAGGGAGGTCATCAGTCTCCTCATGAGTCATCACTCATTTCTCATTAGACCTATATGATTGAGTCGACCAGAATGTATCTGAAGAGACACCTGATGCAGCTTGAAAGGCCCAAAAAGTAAAAGGATAAAGGTTAAAGGAATTATAAATATGTCTTGATGCTGTCTCCAGCTGAAGAACTCCAGCTTATTCAGTCTCATAAACACTCACTCAGAGGTGACCTGTGCCTGACATATAAGGCAAATGTCCCATTGATGCCGATGAGATTTCACAAAAAAAAAGATCCCCCAAAAGAACCACAAAGGCTGGGGGTTAGGAGATTAAAATAGAGCGTGCTGGAGGGCTGGGAGAACAGATTCATCACCCATTCATCCCAAGGGATCCCTCCATGTGAGGCAAAAATCCCGCGCATGCATGAGAGAGGAATCAATGGATGCCAATGGATGGAGATCTTGAATATTGGATGGGGGAGGCATGTAATATAGACAGAAGATTACTTCAGAAGTGATAGGAACAGAAAAAAAAAATGATAGGCATAATTTTATAACTACTATAGTATAAGTAAGTAGGTATAATGTTCTTCAATTAACATTACCTCCACTAGTCTCTTAGCTACTGCCTTACTAACATACTCCTCACTCCTAATAGATCCCCAAGGTACTCAGGGACAAAACTGGGTTGGGGTGTATGGCTAGGTTTATAAAGGCCCTAATGGTCATTGGCCTAGTAACAACCTACGAACCAATACCACAGCCTTTCAAGTGTACACAAGAGCATAATTCTCAGTCACTGCCCAGTCACCAGCACACACACCTGTTATGTATACCTCCCTTTGGACAGACAGGCAGACAGACAGGCACACACGTGAGCATGCGTGTATGCACACGAACACACACACACACACACACACACACACACACACACACACACACACACACACACACACACACACACACACATTAACGGATGAGGCCAAAATGTTGTTGCTTGAAAATCAACTCTTTGTTACCTGGAAATTCACCTAGGACTATAGTGGTGTTAGAGTAGTAGATATGACACACTTTATGGAAGGTAAGCAAAGCAAATGTATGACATGGAAAGTGATCTCGACAGTTTAGTAGTCTAAAAACAAAACCTGATCCTGATCCATCTCTCATCTTCATCTTCCCTGCCTTCCTGACAAACAGTACATAAATGGAAAACAAAGAAGCCACCAGCAAAGAAAAAGGATGTGAATGGGCAGAAAAAAGAAGATCAGGGTAACAGAATTATAATGCCTTGCATTATCAGCAGCTGTACTCATACAGTTATATCCACAATAACATATTAATAACAGCTTATTTGTGGAGTTCGACACACGAATTACACAAACAAATGGAAGCAGCTAACAGTTTAGTCTTCCACTGCCTAGGTTGACTGTCTGACTCCTGGCTGCTCTGTATTATGTAGAAAGCATCTGAGAAAATTTGAAATCCTAAGTATTCCACTGTGACACCTTGACATAACTAAGCTGATTTATATTTTTTGTAATATTGAGCAACTTGGTACCTTTAAGTGTCCCATTGTACAGCTTGGATGAACCTCGTCAAAAAGCTACAGCTAAACTCCTTCCTGTATATTACTGTTAAACAAGACAGGTGTAGTCTTATTGATTCTAAGCAGAGTGCACACACACACACACACACACACACACACACACACACACACACACTTCAGTAAGAAAATACCTAGCTAATTCCCACCTCTTAGAAAATAAACTGAACCACTATAATATATCAAATTAAAATAAAACATTGCGCTGAAGTAAAACAAAGCAAAGGCTGACAAAAAAATATGTTCTCATATGAAAAACAGTCCTCTTGGATCACAATTCAAATATTAAACTTGTAAAGCAAACAAAACCAATACTGTAAAACACTACATTCCTTACTCATAAAACACTGCAAAATAAATTCACTAAATGCATAATTTATAGCTATGCATCCTCAACACATACAGACAATAGAGGAACTGAAAGCAGTCACTCATCATAGTTTGACAACCTCTCAAAAATAAAAAAATACACATACCTGTAATAACCAGCTGCAACCAGGTATACATATGACTTAGTGGTGTCTTCTTCTGCAGTACTCCCCTCAAGAAACACAGCCCAGCACCCATGTAACAAAGCATGTTTATTTTCCTTGGCACATACCTCAACTGGACCATTGTGTCTTTCATAAAAGTCATTTAGCCCAGTCTTAAAATAACAAGAAGCAATATGAAAAATGAAGCAAAATGAAAAAACTGCACTAAACCTTCCACTGTTTTTCTCAACAGACCTAAAAATTCTTTAGTAAATTCAAAACATGTCTCGCCTCCTACAACACCACACCCCACTTCTCATACATTGAAATTATAATTCACTTAGTGTGATGCACTTGCAGAATGGGAATCTCTCAGTCTCAGATGTGCAGAATGAACTTCTGTGTCCACTGCCCCATTAAGCTGAATGGGAACATTTTCACCTCCTTTCACAGTCCCATCAAGCTGAGTGGGAACATTTTCACCCCATTTCACACCTTCTGTGAAATTCTTGCTGGCACTCAAACATTTTTTTTTTAACTGAAGCTTCAAGTAATTAATGAACCATAACACACTTAATAATGATGAAACCAAGCTTATAGTTAAGTATTTAAAAATTGTCACACTATTACTTTCCTCATCACACAGTGCAACACGTCTGGAGTGATCCCCGAGGTGAATTTTCTCCACTCATCAAAATTTCTCTTGAAGAGGGCCAGTGAGGCGCTCCACTTGACTTGTATGGGAAGCCTATTCCATAGCATGGGTAGTCTCTGAGTTATGAACCTGTCCCTCTAGCTTGTTCTGTTGATTGTGGTAATGAAGTTGAGGTCTCTGGAGTGTGTAGTGTGGATGGATGGGAAAATATTAATATTATTATTAAAATTAACAACTGTACAACAAGCAGTGTCTGTGGCGAAGCAGGTAGCACTCTCACCTTTGGTGCAGAAGGCTGTGTGTTCCTTTCTCATACTAGGCATATCAATTGTTGATGCTACAGTATGTTATCCTTTGGATGAGATGTTAAACCAAGATCCCATCTGCTTGAGTTGGTGGTAGCTAAGGCAGATGTAAAAGATCCCATGGTACCTACTGGAAACAGTAGGGGAAATTCCCAGATGCCCTGGCTAAATTTGCCCTAGTGACATAAATACCACCTTGAGGCTCCTCTGAAAAGGGGGTTACTAGCCCAGTTAGACTAATCTAGTCAACAAAGGATAAACAAATAAATAAAAACTATGTTATTGCATATTTTACAACACAAGTATCAACCCTTCAAAAATCCCTGTATACCAGCTCATTTAAAATGCTCTTCCTCTTTAAGTAAAACACACAATCATCTACTGGGATGAAACTAAATACAATGCAGTACAGGTCTTCTGCTGGTATTACTGCAGTATCTACCAAAAGTACGAAAATGCAGCCATTACAGAAACCACAGAAAGTTCACCAATTAGCTAAGATTTCAAAAATAAAGATAAAATCCTTACTTCCATGTTGCAGCACGGTGTCAGAATATGCAGTACAAAAAGACCACTACAAATTCATCTCCAATACCAACTACCCAGCAAAACTTAAAAAGAAAAATGGTGGCATGGAGAGCATTCCTTCCATATACAACATATATTGTGATGTTCCCCTGAGGAATACAGGGTTGCTTGTCATGATGCATAAAAAAAAAGCGCAAAAAAATAATGTACTTAACGAGGTACTTATAAGCACAAGGTTCACATACATGCATATCTCAGGATGACTTACTGCTGGCCAGTATTTACTCTGTGGGTGTTGTGCCAGAATTAAACTCCACAGCCATTGTTAAAGCAAATGTTACCTACTTTAGAGTGTGACATATTACATAACATCACTAGTGGTTGACCACACTACTTGTCTTACACTTTGTTCCACCCGAAACAGTGACATTAATGCAGTGTTATGCCTTATTGTTTAATTAAATGTAATTACGATTAGCTTACCATGCTATTGCAATAGTATTACTACAGCTAGTTACCATACGTTACATTACACAGGAAAATCAGAATTTGTATCTGCCCCTATAAAAGTGTAAAGAAAAGTAGTCAAAATAGTGTTGCTATAAGTATGAGAAAAACCCAGAAAATGCAAGCTATGTAAACATTAGTAACACTGTAATGACTCAGATGTCAATGTTTCAGCCCAGTAAATGCTGGGGTTGAATCCTGAACTCCAGTTAAAGTCTCTGTGATTTGCATGTTTTCCCCACTTCTAAGAGAGTTTTTGTGTTACCCTGATCTTTATTGTCTTGCCATCTCACATCCTTTTCCTAAGCTGGTGGCTTCTTTGTTTCCATTTATGTACTGTTTGTCAGGAGGGCAGGCATTTGGAAGATGAGAGAGCAGGTCTTGGATCAGGATGTGTTTTTTTTCCTTAGACTAAACTCTCGAGATCACTATCCATGTCAGATAGAGAAAATTGGCAGATGGTAATGCTTGGTGAAAGTATGTACAGAACTCCAGGTAGCAGCTTCTAGGATGTCACTGGTAGGGACAACTCTGAGAAAGGCTGTAGAGGTACATGCAGCCCTGGTTGAGTGGGGTCTGATCCCCTGTGGGATAGGTTTTCCATGTTGCTTGTAGCAGAAATGAACGCAATGGCCTATCCATTTGGAAATGGTTTGCTTTCAAATAGCATTCCCCTCTGCCCCTGCAGCAAATGCCACCAGCAGTTGTTCAGATTTCCTTTGAGGTTTAGTCCTGTCCAAGTAGAATCTAAGTTGTCTGTGCACATTTAATGAGTGCAGTATCCATTTCCCTTTGTTCTGTGGATTAGGAAAGAAGGTTGGTAAATGAATGGACTGATTAAGGGCCACGCTGGATACCACCTTGGGCATGAAGGAGGGATTGGTCCTGAGGGACACCCTGTCCGCATGAAATATGATGAAAGGCTCCACTGCCATAAGGGCCTGTAATTCAGATATCCTTCCTGCTGAAGTGATTGCTAAAAGGAAAGCTGTTTTCCAAGAAAGGAACTTTAAGTCTGCAGTAGCAGTTGGCTCTAAAGGGGGGAGAGTGAGTTTCTCCAATACAAAGTTAAGGTCCCAGGTTGGAGTTGGAGCTCTTCTGGGTGGTCGTATTTTTTGGCCCCTCTGAGGAACTGCTTGAGCAGTGGATGAGAAAAGAGGGGAGGTTCTGTGTTATAGTGAGCTGAAATGGCTGAGGCGTGAATTTTGATAGAGGAGAAGGGCAGGTCCTTGTCAAGCATCTCAGTTAAGTATTGTAAAATCTGAGGTAAACTGGGCACTGCTGTGCTCATCCCTTGAGATTGGTTCCAGGCACAGAATATTTTCCATTTTTCAGCATAAGATTTTCTAGTACTAGGTCTCCTTGCCTCTAAAATGATATCCATCACTGGTTTACTGAGGGATGGTAAAGGAGAGATTAGGTAATTAGCCAGGCTGTTAGGTTCAGTGTTTGAAGCTAAGGGTGCAGAATCTGGTTCTCCTGCTGAGACAATAGGGTAGGAGTCTGAGGCAGGTGCCATGGGGTCAAAAGTGACACACTGCGCAAGAGGGGGTATCAGTGTTGTCGTGACCAGTCTGGTGCAATCAAAATCGTCCTTGGTTTGTCTTGTTTGATCTTTAGTAGTACTTTGGAGAGCAGAGGCAGAGGAGGAAAGGCATAAACTGATAGGTTTTTCCAGCTGAAGGACAGAGCATCCACTTTCCAAACTTGTTTGTGGGAAGTCCTTATGCAAAATTTGTCCAGCTGATAGTTCTGGGGGGAGGCAAACAGGTCTATATCTGGGCTCCTCCATTTGCTTGTTAACATGTTGAAAATCCTTGGTTCCAGTTTCCACTCGTGTGGGTCCATGAGGTTTCTGCTTAGTCCGTCTGCCAGTGTATTTAACTTTCCTGGCAGGAATTGAGCTTGTAGATGCACTTGGTAGCCCAGGGCTGTGTTCCACAATGCCATGGCTAGTCTGCAGAGGGGGTAAGACTGTTTCCCCCCCTTGCTTGTTTATGTACCACATAACAGTGGTGTTGTCCGTCTTTACCATTAATTGTCCTGGAAGAATGTGGTCCTTGAAGGCTGTCAGAGCATTCTGTACAGCTAACATTTCTTTTTGATTGATATGCAGGTGCATTTGACTTGGGTTCCATTTGCCCTGAATGCACTTCCCTGCCAAGTGAGCCCCCCCTCCATGCATAGTCTGATGCGTCTGTTGTTAAGGTTTGGGTGGCAGGGGGTAGTGTGAATGGTAATCCCTTGTTTTGGTGGCAGGCCTCTGCCCACCAAAGGAACTCTAGGCATAGGCAAGTTATGATAGAAATCATTGCTTCTAGATCCTGAGAATGTTGACACCATAAACCTTTTAGATAGCATTGAAGTTTCCTCATATGGAGTCTTGCATATGGAATTAGAAGAATGCAGGAGGCCATGAACCCCAAGGCTTGTAGTATTTGCCTTGCAGATAGCAGGGTTTTTGTGGCCACTTGTTTGAAGTAGGTTGTCAAATGAATTTGTTTCTCTGGTGTAAGGAAAGCCATCTGGGAAGTTGTATTCAAGCTTGCTCCCAGGAATATAATTTGTTGACAGGGTACCATGCGTGATTTCTTTTCGTTTATGGTGTACCCCAGACAAGTTAGCACCCTTTGTACAAAGGCCAAATGATTCAAAAGTATGTCCAGGCTTTCTGCCTGAATTAGACAATCGTCCAGGTACGGGTATATTTGAATATTTCTTTGCCTGCAAAATGCAATGACTGGAGCTAGGCACTTTGTGAATATCCTGGGTGCAGTAGATAAGCCAAAGGGCAGTGCAGAAAACTGATTGTGCGTGCAGCCTGCTTTAAAGCGTAGGTATCTTCTGCAAAATTCCCTGATTGGGATGTGCAGGTATGCTTCCTTTAAATCTAGTGTTGCCAACCAGGAGTCTTTGCCTAGCATAGGGAGTAACTGGTGAAGAGTCAGCATCTTGAATTTTGGAATCACGAAAAAGGTGTTTAGAGTAGACAGGTCCAGGATAGGATGCCATAAATTGTCTTTTCTGGGTACCAGGAAAGGTCTCGAATAGAAACCTTGTCCCTTTTCCTCTTCTGGTATCAAATGAAAAGCCCCCATGCTTAAGAGAGAAAGTACTTGCTTTTGGGCCTCTGCCCACTGATTTGGGGGTAGATCTGGCCACCTGCTTGGTGTTGAAAACGTGTGGAAGTGAAATCTGTGTCCCCGGGACACTATATTTAAAACCCATTTGTCCTGGGTAATGAGTTCCCAGTTCATTGCATGAAGAGCAATCTTTCCCCCCAAAGGGACAGTCAGTTGAGAAGTGCTTGGCAGTTTTAAAAAGAAGTCATTCAGACAGTTTACCATAGGGGGGAGTTTTACTACTCCCAGATTTGGAAGTGGAGGCCCCCCACTGCTTAGTCCTGTGCGTATCCTGGGACTGAAGCCTGGGAGCTCTGCTGGATCTGGGTTTGGACTGAGAAGGTCTGGAAGAGGCAGGAAAGGACCAGTTCTTGGAAGGCCAATGCCTACTAAACCTTGGAGGTTGTACTTGTAAAAAATCTTTAACATTTTGCATAGATTTAGCTTTTTTCCTCCATCTTTTTAAGAACGTCTTCTGCCTTGTTGCCAAACAGGCAGTCCTGGTTTAACAGAGGATCCAGTAATTTCGCTTTAACATGATCTGGCAAGGATTGCTCCTTAAGCCAAGCATGCCTTCTAAGTACAGACCCAGTTACAGCAGCCCTGCAAGATGCCTCTAGTGAATCAAAACCACATTGCAAAGTACGTTTTTCAGCTTGTTCAGCTGAATGCAGTAAATCCTGTAAATCCTTATTTTCAGCACAATCAGGAATCAACATAATTTTCTGTTTAAGCAATCCAATAATATGCTGATGATACTTTAACATATGAAACTGGCAGTTTAAAGCCCTAATGGCCAAAGTTGCAGAAGTGTATACCTTCTTACCCCACCTATCCAGCACCCTGGAGTCTCTATCAGAGGGGGTAGGATTTTTGGCAGTAGTAGCTTTAATGCCCTTGGGTCCCTGTGAAATGGTCTCAGGATCTGCAATAGAATTTTTAAAAAGGAACTTATGAGAGTCAGGGACCCTGTAATATCTATCAGGTTTTCTGGGAGCAGGAGGTAAAGAGTCAAGGGCCAAGCTAGATTCTGAAAAGGCATCATCAACAATGTCTAGTACAGGAGGTATGGCTAAAGGCCTGTGCTGGGGCAGGAGTAAGAAATCCCTAAGCCTCTTTTTAGAATCGGAAAAATCCTGACTTTCCCAATGAAAATGCTCCCTGAGGGTATGCAAGGTTTCACCAAAAGAAAAATCCTCTGGGGGGGACGCAGAGGGAATGGAGTCTTCAGCATCAGAATCCTCATAGGCAGATAAGGGTAATTCCTGGTCATCAGAGGGAACAGAAAATTCAGAATCCTGGTCAGAAGTATCATAAGCAAACTCACTTCTAGGTCTCTTAGACGGGGAAGGTTGGTTTTCCCTGATAAAAGTAATAAGGTCTTCAGCCATTCTTATAATTTGTTTTTTAGGCATAGAGGCCTGGCCATGCGGTCTGGGTGTCAGTTTTCTAGGCATGGTTCGAGTTTTAGGCCTTGAAGAAGAAGAAGAAGAAGATGGTGTCGGTTTAATACGCAAGTCAGTAGGCCTGAATACACCCTCAGAAACCGGTGCCTGCACAGCGGCTCCAAACCCATCCAAGGTAGAGACATCCGCAGGTTCCACAGTTGAAGCATCTTGCAGCATACCGGACTCTGAATGTGTCTCAGTAGAGGCCTGCGAATGTGAAGTAGTGAGTATCAGGGGCTGCGAAAGTGCCTCACTGAGTACCGGCGAATTGGCGACTGGCTTAGGAGAAGCGTCTCTGGCAGCTTTGGACCATGGCGGCCTGTCTCTGTCTCTATCTTTGCGTTTTTTTCAGAATGTTGGTAGTCGGATGGCTTACCGAAGACATATTAGGATAATTGAACCGAGCACCAAAATATTTCTAAGCGTAAATATACCAACGACGGACAGTTTGTGGTTTAAGTAAGGCACAAAACTGAATGAGAGGTACATAGTGGTCAGGGCCTAGGCAAGGAATGCAGTACGAATGAAAATCTTTATGAGGTATTTGCTTTCCACATGTGATACAATTATTTACTTTTACTGACATCGGTTTAGAGCAAGAAAAAGTTTCCCCAATGGGGTACTTAGCTTTTAGTTGAAGACTTCGGTTCTAAAACTCGAAAATGAAAATTTCAGGAGTCGGCCGACTGGCACTTGCGAACTGCTTCTGCTTTGGGCACCTCATGGCAAGGAAGACTGATGTAATAGCGTCGGCTGCATGTTTTATACCCCTAACAACCTGACGTCATGGAAGAAGCGACAGCAACCAATGCAGGACCCAAGATTTAGTTAATCAGGCCGACAGAGGGCTACTGCAAGCAGATAACCCAAATGTAATGGCTGCAACAGTGAAACACGAAGAACATCAACATTAAGAAAGATTTACATTTGGAGAAATGAAGATGAGACAAAAAAGTTATGGGACAGTACAAGAAGTAGTGGAATTGGAGAAGACAGGAGTATTTGAGACGAGGAAGACAGCAATGGATCAAGGCATGGACGGTAATAAGTTGACTAGTACAACAGACTGCCAGTACTTGTTAAGAGTACTAAGGATGAAAGTAGTATTATCTGAGCAACATCCACAGAAAATTCAGGGGAAATGTATTATAATAAAGTTATGGAGGATTTGTGTGACTCAATAGTTTCATAAGTTTGCCGGCAAATAGTTCCTCTATTGTGAAATGAAGGGATCAAATGCAACATTCTCAGCTGTCCATGTTCTATGGACATTTGACAGCAGTGCTAACATTAACTTGTGCTAAGGAATGTTACAGCTGTAGACCAAAATCTCTGTAGACAGAGTGTCGGATAGCGGGACAACAGATTCAAACAGCAATCAACATAAATGAGAGAAGACCCTGCAATAATGAGTTCTTAAAGTAATCCAGCTGTGAAATGTGATAAAAGAGTTGTAGGCCCTTAAAAGTTTCTCCACAAGATGTATATATATATATATATATATATATATATATATATATATATATATATATATATATATATATATATATATATAAAAATCACACAGGCATTACGTAGTCTAGGCAGATGTATAGCTATGACAACATTCACAATGGCTTCAGCTGTCAGCCAGTGCCAAGCCTTAAGCAATGCCAAAGCTGATGGCTTAGTCTTATAAAGGCTGTTTTTATCTTTTCACTGTACAATATGCCTTATGATGGACAAGTCCTAACTACTAGTCATAACCCCTTTTTTGGGGTTAATAAAAGAGTTCATCAGAGTGCTGGAAAGAACAAAGATGATAGCACAGTCATGAGGACTCTGGGTTAGTTTCACCTGTTGACAGTGCTATCACATTTTACTCAAAAACACAGAAAACAGTAGAGGATTATATACAGGCTACTGAGATACTCCCATCACTGTGGTCTTCGAGCCAAATATAATCCTGAATCAATGCTAATACAAAGACATCAATGCCTTCTTATGAAAGCTGCTGTCATAACACTTGAGGATGGTAAGCTGCATCCAAGGCTTCCTACAAGTCTAAGCTTACAGCTGTTGCATAATTCCGTTTGTCTGGTTGTGGTAGTATACCTTTGTCATCCATGCTAACCAGAAATGCCTAAAATCCATGGCCACTCCTGAATCTGTGTTAGGTGTGAGAACAAGAAAATGCACACTTTGTGAATTGACAGAAAAAAATAGTTTATCCACTGCCGTTGCCAGGGAAATTAGGAGAGAAGTGTTTAAATGTGTAGTTTCCTATATTGCTGGGACATAACTCTCAACCTCTTAGCGTAAGAAATCTGGACAAAGCCTAAAAGAATAGGGAGTGGAACAAAGGCCCAAAAATAGGGAAAGATTTTAAATATTGCTCTTACAAACTTAGAAAGTTGCTAGAATAACAGGATTTGTGTTATAGGTTCATAGGTAAGTACTAGGCTATCTGCCCGAGGGCATCTATAAGCCTAGCCAAAATGTGTTGGCTTTCGCCGCCCCCATCGATTAGTTCCCTGTGCCTTGGTCCAGCAGAGCCATTAGTTCCCTGTGCCTCTGTCCAGCAGAGCCACTGCAGTGATCCCCGGGGTAAATTTTCTGTTTCTCATCCACTCGTCAAGGTTTCTCTTGAAGAGTGTTAGTGACGGGCTCTGCTTAATGTAGATTGGAATCCTGTTCCAAAGCATGGGGAGTCTCTGGGACAGGAATCTATCCCACCAGCAAGTCCTATTTATCGTTGTGGTGATGTTTAGATCCCTAGGGCGTGTGGCTCTTGGGGACTTGTTTTTTTTTTAGGTGGAGCATGTCCATCAATTCTGGGTTGGACATGGCCTTGTATGTCAGGCAGAGATCACCTCTGAGTAAGAGGTATGCAACCGAGTACAGCTGGAGTTTCTTCAGTCGGGCTGCATAGGGCATATGTTTGAGGCCAGTAATCCTCTTGGTGAGGTACGTCTTTCTAGCTGTTGCAGGTGTCTTGTAAGGTATATCCCAAATGGGGCATTGTACTCTATGATGGGTCTGATGAGTGATGAGCAGAGGGGCAAAATAACCTCTTTTGTTCTAGATGCAATCCCTTTTGTAATTAGGTGGGCCACATAGAAGGATTTTCTAACCACCTTGGCAATATGATTATCAAAGGAGAGATTACTATCTACTTGGGTCCTCAGATCCCTTATTACATTTTCTGTATTTAGGGGACTACCATGTACGTGGTAGTTCACAGGTACTTTGTTTTTTCCAAAGGGGATGACTATGCACTTTTTGGCATTTAGCTTGAGGCCATGATTTTGACACCAGGTATCCGTCTCAGTGAGACCCTTCTGGAGGATGTCTGTCTCAGCTGGAGTGTCAATTATGACCCCCAGTTTGCAGTCGTCTGTGAACTTGGTCAGCCATAGTCCTCCTGTGCTTCTCTGTACCTCTGAGAAGTATATACCGAACTGGAGGGGTCACAGGACTGAGCCCTGGGGGATGCCACTTGTAACTGGTTTAGAGTTGGAACTAGAGCCTGCAACTCTCACCGTGTGGGTTCTATCCATGAACCAACTGGCAACCCATTTCGTGATGTAGAGGTTTATGTTCAGGCTTCAGGTGAGCTTGTGTATAATACCAGAATGGGGAATGGTGTCAAAAGTCTTTGCGAGGTCTAGATAGGCTTTGTGGACCTCCTTTCCCTCGTCTAAAGCCTTGGTAACTGTCTCAAAGAGGTCCACCAGGTTTAGGAGGCATGATCTGCCCTTAACAAAGCCAAACTGGGTAGGGTCCAATGTTTGAAGGTTCCCAATGTCTCTGTTAATGAATTCCATGATGATGCACTCCATAGCCTTGCAGACCAGGCTAGTCAGGCTTATAGGGCGATAGTTCCCGGGGTCCGTTGTGGCTCCACCTTTGTGAGCAGGATAACTGTTGCTGTGCACCCCTCTATGGGTACGTAGCCTGTAGAGAGGCTGAGTTTGAACAGTGTGTTTAGGTGAGGGGTTAATTCATTTTGGAGTGTGTGTAAAACACAGCCTGGGACACTGTCTGGTCCCATTGAAACTGTATTTTTGGCTTTGGATAGAGCTGTTTTAACCTGTGTGTCAGTGATTGCTGGGGCACTACATTCTTCTGGTATGGTTATGGGCCCTTTGGGGGGTGAGAGGGGGGTGAGGTTTGCACTAAACCTGTCTGCCAGAATGTTGACAATATCATTGTTTTTGCAAAATTGAAAAATTATTGCAGATTTTCTGAAGGTTATTAAGTCTGAAACTGAAATGTCATTATTTACTGACTTCGATCCTCAGTGGTTTGTCAGAAAACCACAAATTTTATGTGGAACAAACCAAAAATATGAAGTAAAAATCTGGACAACTAACCGGTACATGCTGGGATCTTCCCCTTGCGAATATGAACCACCATGGCTGCTTTCCACAGATATGGGATATTTGCTTCTATAATATAATAAATAATTCCAGTGATGACTTCTGCTTGCCGTTAGAAAAGATTGTCTGCTAATGGGGATCACCCATTCTTTTCTCCAATGAACTGCTCGACAGTGGCCCAGGAAAATAACTTTCTTGGATGGCGTAAGCCAGGGAACCTTGTTGGCTAGGCTTACTTAGGTCCTTGGGCTGATAGCCTAGTACCCACCTATGTGACAATAACTGTACACATATGAACTAGGATGAGGGATGGCAAAGGCTAGACTTGACATCTCTCTACTTACAAAAAAGCAAATATTTTCAGTGTCCTAGGTCTGTGGAAACTCACTAAATTGACATTTGAACTCATAAGTTATACTTTAACAACAATTTGATATTAGCCCTAGATGACCTAGGATTACTAAATGTAGAGTTATTCAGCCTGATGAAATGTTGTGTGTTGCTTTTTTCGTAATGGCTGCAGAATTCTTTCTTAGGGTTCTATATGTCTGGAGGTCACTGGACTAAAATAATCATCTACAGGTTTTACAACCGCTGCCTCTATACTGCATACAAGCTTTTTCATCCTCTGTAGTCTGAGCATATTCCCTTGTCACTACTGACCATGTTAAGTTCTTTTTGCTACCTGACTAAAAAGAGTTGCATTTCCAAACTGGTTAGAACTACTGCAATGAAACTTTCAGGAAAATAAGCTAAAAAAACAGCTTTACATTTTGTTGTAACAGCTGCATCCTGAACATTAATGTGAGCAATTTCTTTGTTATATATTTTCTACCACAATGTCTGAAAAAAAAATAAAACCTTATACTATATTAAGTAAATAAAAAATAATACCATCTACTTCTGTTAGTCAATGATTTTATACATCTGTCACACCAAAGACAGTTAATAGCTATACATCTTTGCTCAAAATTGAAAATAATGCAATGGAATCACTGCCCATGTAAAATAACAAAGTAAGACAAGCAACAATCTCGAGTATTCAAGTCACAGCTCGCTGATCATTAAAGCCATTATGCAGCAGTAGAGGGTACAAAGAATTAAACATTTGTTAATGTGTAGTGTTAGTTTTAACAAACATCTTAGGCAAAGTGCAACAGTGATAAATGACTATGAGCAAACATGGGGCAAAAAAAGAAGCAACACTGAAGGTGTGAAGATGGGGTGAAGATAGATGAAGGCTGCCAGCCTAGCCAGACAGAATTTTGGAGATAATTCTGTCATTTGTAAATATTAATGTAAGCCACAGGCTTGTTGTCTTAAATGGAAAAAATGCTGTTACAAAAATGTAACAACAGTGCACTTCTGCTGACCAAGTAAAACATGTTGTGACCCTTTGATTTAAAGTCGGGCCCGGCCTGTCTAGATGAAGAAATTCTTGCTATTGTGTTAAGGCCAGAGTAATGGCCAGAATTTGCATGCATAAATGTCGTTTATTTGCTCTGGTTTCTGCCCTGAGCTGAAGAATGTAAATGTAGTTTCGGTTAGCCTGGGAACCTAGGGAAGTGTGAAGAATGATGTAATGTGAAACAGGAATGTGATTTTAAAAACAGAGAGAATCAGACAGCATTAAGCATTTTTGTCTTGACCATCCAACTCAGCACTGCCTTTGCTCTATATGTATGTTTATCTTAGACTTCTGTTTTCTCTTAGAAATAGCTAGAAACTAGAAAGATTAGACTAAGTGTTTTTCTGTGATGTCAGAACTGTACTACTGAATTATTTTGAGTATTTCTCTGTGATCTCTGAACTCTTGACTAGCACTGTGTAGTAAAAAGTATTGTCTTGTGTTTTTAATTATTTATTATTAAATATTTTTAAACCCTTTTAACTGTGGCTGTTTTGTGTAGAGATAATTTAAGCTCTAGAGTACATTGCATGTATATAGTGATCCTGTACCAAGTCACTCTAATAAGCATTGACTGTTTAGTCGCACTTACCAATTGGACAATAATATCGCACAGTAATAATTGGACACCCTTTTAAGGGTCTTTGAAGTAGCTGATAATTATTAGCTGGGTGGTGGCAGTGATTTCTACCATATAGTCTGGGTAAAAGGGGCACAGCTGGAGAACCTGTGCCAGCCTTCCCCAGTAGTGTCTGTGTGGTTGTATAAAACTCTTATCTCTAAGTGTGTGTGTTTGTGTGTGTGTCAGCTGCTTGAGCAGGGACATGAAGAACTGGTTGGACAGAGAGGGTGCTGGAGGTTTTAGCTTGCCCAGCTGGCTGAGATCTGAACCCTATAGCTGTGCCAGTAGGGAGTCTTATTGGGGACCTGGAGAGCAAGTGACCAACCAGTCTCAGACTGACTGTGATCTCTGTGTGCTCTTAAGGGAAATTGCACTTTACTGTGTGTATTTGTTATCCTTTCCTTCTATATGAGATGCTTCTCACTGGTGTTAGTGGTGAGGATGGAGGCTCCTTGATTGCTGGGCCAGGGCACGGGCGTCACAGAAGGCATCAGAGGTCCTCCATTTTGCATATTTTGTTATGCAATGCTTGAAAGTACAGGGTGGGCATTCCAAAACTGATTCCCTGCCTTATACCATTTCAGAGCAGGCATAGGTCCCATCTCCTCAATTACTCTAACAATGATAAAGTAGCCATCAAAAATTAATGCATTAATGTTATGGAAATGATTAATTTTGTGAATTTCAAATATTCACTTAGACCTTGTTTGCCAAAAGCTAAGTCAAGTTTTATCTATCTAAATGTCAATATTTTTCTTCATCAGTTGCTATGAGAATTTCCTCCAGTACTTCTGAAATAACAGCGGAATTCTGGCAAAGCACTGCACTGCTGCTGAAGAGCTACTGTGATATCAGTGCACGACTCCTGAGCCTCATGCTTGCATGTTTACTAGCAGTCATTTGAGACCTGATATTAGACTTCCGAATCTTATTTGCAGAGGTAGTTTCATTCCCTTGATGTACCACCCCAATGGCTGTTTCTCATAGGCGTGTGCCTTTTTTCACAATAAAGTTCTTTGCCTCCCAAAACATTTTACCAGTTCTAAAATCATTAACATCTAAACTTAATTTCTTCTTTTTATGGCAATTGGCTCCTCTTCTCGTATTTTGGCATGCTGTAGCTGCCAGTGCAATCATTCCAGCAACTTCTCTAACAAAAAAGTAGTATGTAGTTCGTTATACATTTTTTTATCTCCCTGATCAGACATTGCTGCCTTGCCATATCTTTGTCAAAAACAATTTGCAGTCATGTCTGAGTGCAGATGTTAACGGTAGTTAACCATTTCCTGATAATCAGACTTGTGTTGTCTTTCGGCGTTTTCCGGTTAGGGGTCGCCACAGTGGAACTCCAGACCGCTAATGACTGGCAGTAGATTTTGATGAACGCCGAGGTGCCAGCTCAACGTTCAACCTTCAATGAAGGCACGCCCATTTACGCATGTCTTTTGAACACCCACCCAACTGCAGGGAGGACATGCAGACTCCACACAGAAGGCACTCCCCGCACTCCAGCCGAGAATCGAACGGGAGAACCTCTTGCTGTGAGGTAACAATGCTACCGCTGCACCACCGCGGATGTCTGTAAACACATTTGATGGCAACTTATCTGCTCTCAGTCACCTTGAAGATGCTTCCATGGCAATCTTTTTCATCATTATATTATTACGCAAATAAATTTGCTGCAGTAAAAATTTTTAATATTACTTATCATTTTCTTGGGTCTATGGCAGTAGTCTAACATGTTTGCACTTTCAGCCTCTATGGTGCTAGTCTGACATATTTCCACTTCCAGCCTCTACAGCGTTTGCCTGACATGTTTACACTTAAAGCCTCTAGTGCCAGTCTGACATGTTTACACTACCAGCTTCTACAGTGCCATTCTGACAAGTTAACACTTTAACTACACAGCTCCAAATTATAAAGAGCTTATCAAAATACATTCATTGTGCCCTTACAAACCATCAGCTACAAGGTCCAATGGAGTGAAAAAAATTCTAGTGTAGGGCCAAAAAAATGTTGAAGGCATTCTGAACAATGTTTACAGTTTAAATGAACCCACAGCAGCATCCAGTACTACAACTTTAAAATATGTTTTCCATAGACAATATCTGAAAAAAAAAATAAAACCTTTATTTACAAAAAAAGAAAAATCTCTGGTGCCTTTCCTATGGATTCCCTATGAGAAATCAACACATAGCTACCAGCTGCAATCGTAATGTTTTAAGAACTTGCAACTAATAGAAAAAAAAATCTTTTTAGCAGGGGCAACCCCTCACCCCCAGCACCTCTTTTACTTAAATATAAACTCTAATGTTGCACAGCCATGGAGAAAACAAAAACATCCTGGTAAGCTAAAAAAGTACTTGTACATCCTGTGATCTTTTAGTACAATTACAGGTTTAAAAACTTAGTGACTGTTCAGCTTAGGCAGAT